>NC_134537.1:85931085-86128585 GCF_050624435.1 Tenrec ecaudatus | reverse complement strand
AGGCTACGTTTACTTGCTGCTGTTCAGGGCCATCAAGTCAGCTCTGATTCCTCGTGAGCCTTTGTACAACAGAGCGAAGCACTGCCATTCCTGCGCCATTCAAACTCAACATGGCCAGAGTTGACTCCATTATTGCAGCCACCGTGCCAATCTACATCTCCTGGAGACTTTCCTCCGTTTCACTGACCCTCTACTTTATTAGCATCATGTCCTTCTCCAGGAGCTAGTTCCTCCCGTTACACGCCCAAAGTACATGAGATGAAGTCTTGCCGTCTTTTTCCCTAAAGAGTATTCTGGCTGTACTTTTTTGCCATCCATTTTTCTAAAGAGCATTGTGGCTGTACTTTTTCTAAGACAAATTAACTTGTTCTTCTGTCAGTCCATGATACTTTCAAAAATCTTGGTCAATACCATAATTAAAATGCATCAATTTTTCTCTGGTGTTCCTTATTCATTGTCCAGTTTTTACATACATGTGAAATGAGAAGAAACACCTTGGCTTGGTTCACCTTAGTCCTTAATGTGAGAGTTTTGCTCCTTAAAAGAGTTCTTTGGCAGCAGATTTGCCCAATGAAATATGTAATTTCATTTCTTTCCTTTAAAAATGTTTTACTGTGAATTTGGTGTTATAGAGCAGCTCATCAGTCTTACACCTTCATTTAGTTTCTTAGCTGCTTCTTCCATGAACATTGCTTGTGTATCCACGTAAACTGCAATCCTTGATAACTCCATCTTTCCTCCACTGATCATTATGTTCCAGTTGTAAGCATTTTTGTTTTCTTTGCCTTGAATTATAATCCACACTAAAGGCTGAAAGCAAGGTTGTGTAATCTGCACATCATAGGTTGTTAACGAACTTTCCTCCAATCCTTATGCCATGTTCTTCTTTATATCGTCTGGCATCTCAGATTATCTGCTCAGCACATGGATTGAGTAAGTATGCCTGAAAGGATACAATTTTGATAAATACCTTTCCCGATTTTGTGGCATGCTTGCAGTGCTGCATCAGTTTGTTGAAACATTTCAATTGGTATTTCATCAATTCCTGGAGCTGTGTTTTCACCAATACCTTCAATAAAGCTTGGACTTCTTCCTTCAGTACCAATGGTTCTGGATTATGTGCTCTCTTGAAAGCCTATCAGTACTTTGCAGCACAGCAACTCTGGCATTCCTTCTACCTTCTTTTGATGCTTTTTGCCTCATTCACTATCTCGCTCATGGTATCCTTCAATATTGCAACTCAAGGGTTGAATTTTTTTCTTCCATTCTTTTAGTTTGAGAAATGCTGAGCACATCCTTCCTTTTTGGCTGCACAACTCTAAAGAGCTTTGGAAATTTCATCATAATGCTTTATGCTGTCTTCTTTAGCTCCCATTGAAAATTTCTGCCCAACTCTTTTACTTCTACTCACTTGCCAGTTCCTTTCAGTCTCCTCAACTCTTCAGCTTTGAAGTGTCTGTGGACATTCTCTGTCCTGTATCTGCATCAACTCCCTTAACCATTCCTTCCAATCTCATGGGCTAACGTATCACTGACAGCAGGGTCAGCAAACTACAGTCTCCCATCATGAAATGTGGTGGTTACACAATTTCATGTCAACTTGACAAACGACTGAAGGGGTGCAGTCTTGCCTCTCAATAAGGTTATAATAAGGCCATGTGGGTGTGGCCTTCTCATGAAGATTCTGGGACTTCCTCTGTTCCTCCCTAGATATGGATCTCTCTTTCTCTCTCTCTCTCTCTCTCTCTCTCTCTCTCTCTCTCTCTCTCTCTCTCTCTCTCATTCCTGTTGACAAGTCACATGGAGCCATGCTGATGGCAGCCAGAGCCCTGGAGACACAACCACTGCCATTGAACTCACAGGGTTTTCCACCCACCAGCCAGTGGTCTTCCTGCATTCAGCATCACTGCATGTGCGGCATGACTCAGAAGAGGAATTCATGGCCTAATATTGGGCTTATGGACTTGATCTGAACTGGGCTGGGATGTTTTATTAATGCATAATTGCTTCTTGTTTTAAAGTTCTCTCTTACACATATGAGTGTCAATGAATTTGTTTCTCTAGTCAACCCGGCCTAACACATGAATGAAGCATCTTTTTTACAGAAGAATATCCAAGAGGTAACATATATGGCCTGCAAAGCTACAGATATTGACTAGTTGCCCCTTTCCAGAAAAATTTACTTTATGGTGATGCTTCCAAGTTTGCACCAGTGGCTTTGACCTCTCCTTTGATTGCAGGAGAATGTGCTTGACTGCTCACTGGATATTTACATGCAACATTCTTCAAAATGTCTCAGGCTGAAAGTATCTAAAACAGCTTTTGTTTTGTGGCAGCCACCTCTCCTACCTGCTCCTGCTAGGGGTCCTTATCATTGTTTATAGCAAGGCAATCTTTCCACTTCCTCACGCTAAATCTCAAGTATCCTTGTGTTAGTCTAGGTATACTAGAGAAACAAATCCAGGGAGACTCATGTGTATAAGAAAGAGCTTTATTATAAAGAGTAATTGTACAGTAAGAAAGCATCCCAGTCCAGTCCAGATCAAGTCCATAAGTTTGATTTTAGCCCATATGTCCGATACCAACCTATAAAGTCCTCTTTAGACTCACAAAACACATGCAATGACACTGAATGCAGGAAGACCACTGGCTGGTGGGTGGAAAGTCCAATGGCAGTGGTCGCATCTCCAGGGCTCTGGCTGCCATCAACATGGATCCAGTGGTGTTGTAAGCATCTCAGCCTTGGCAGGAGTCTCCAAGTGGCTCCCTCAGCTCTCAGGCTCTAGCATAGCGTCATATGTCTTGTCTATAGGAATGTCTTGCAGCGAGTGAGTGTGTGTCCCGCCTCCAGCAAGCTATTTATCTCCTTAGCGCCTCCAAATGAGGCCATCAAGCAGTGACCTGATTGACAGGCTAACCTCTACCCCTTCACTTGTCTCATATTGACAACAGATTATGTAACCACCACAGTCATGCTTGACTCGTCTCTTTCATTTGTAGCCCACATGAAAACCACCAGCAGAGTCATGCTTAAAGTCTATCCAGACTCCAACCACTCTTACTATGCTTATCCTGCTCCAGGTCCTCCGTGTCTCGCACTTGGTTACTATCGTGGCTTCCTGACTGGTTTGCTTGCTCACCTGCAAGCCATTTCCAACCATGGCCAAGTTACAATGTTCATCCAATCTGGTCATTCCTTTGCTCTAAACTCTCAGATGGCTTTTCATCTCACTCCAGGTGAAAACCAAGCTCTTGCAGGGACCTACCTGAACCTCACAGTCTGAGCCCTGTTACTTTCCCAACCTTTTCTCCTCCCATTCTCCCTCTTCGCCACTTCAAGTGTGTGGCTTCACACCCACCAGGCCTCTTCCAGACAGCGAGCATTTGCGTTTACTGTCCCTCTGCCTGAGACACCTGTCCTCAAGATAATTCACGTTCACTTCCTCAAATCCTCAAGTCATCATCACAGATTCATTCTGGTGTGCCATCCCTAACCAACCAAACTTAACCAATTACAAATGATAACCTCCCTCATAATTTTAACTTCATTCCCTGTTTTATTTTTCTCCACAGAAATGATCATCACAGAACCTATTGTGGTAATGCCTATTTGTTTATGGCAATTCATAATTATTTATTCCCTCCTCTTTAAGAGGATTGCTTACGTGTCTGTATTCACCCTCGTCATGCTTACTGTGCTTGTCACCAGTATAAAAAGCTTCCTCATATCATGTCACGTTTGGGGGAAGTCATTTGGTTTTGCCAACAGATTGTGAGCAGGTGTGATATATGTCACATCTGAGTCACTTCACTGCCATCCCGTCAGTTCTGACTCATAGTGACCCTATCGGTCAGGGCAAAATGGCCTCTGTGGGTTTCTGAGACTAACTCTTTGTGGGAACAGAAAACCTCGTCATTCTCCCAATGCATCCTAGTAGAAACTTGAAATACTATAGCACAATGGGCTAGCTGTCTTCCACTGTAACCGCATGTTCCCGATAGGAGCTTCTCTATACACACAATACATATGGTACTTTGGCAGGCACTGCCCATCTTTCAGAAGAGGCTTGCATGTTGCTATGGTGATGAACAACTTTCTGCTGAGCTTGTCGACTAAGATAGATTAAGAAGAAAGGCTTGGAAACCTCATGAATTATAACTAATGATCAGGATTGAACGGGACCAGGAAGCATTTTATTCCTTTAGTCACGGAGTTGGAGGGAGGCAGTTCTATGGACCCACTCACTGTCGATGCCAACTCACAGTGACGCTGTAGGGCAGGGTAGAACTGCCCCTGTGAGTTTCTGAGAGGCACTCTAGGGAAGTAGAAAGCCTAGTCTTGCTCCCAACTTTATGGCAGCTAATACAATAGCCACATATTGAACTTCAAAAAACACACACATGCACTCCTTTTTATCCCCTCTAATATATATATATATTGAAAGTAAGACTTCTTGCCTGCTTAGTTCACTGCTTTTTTCAGTAGTTAAAACCATGCCACTCATATGGTAGAATCTCATGAATATATGTAGTATGACTGTGCTGGAAAATTCTCAACCTCTTTTCCTTTAAGCATTGTCTCTATCCTACCCATTCTATTTACTTAAAAGAACTTCTATTAAGTGCATGTTGGCCTCTCATTCTATCATTACTAGCTCACAATCACTCTTTTATTTTCTATAAAATTCATTCTGGGTAAGAATTCTTCTTTTAATTGTTTTATTAGGGACTCATACAACTCTTATCACAATCCATACATACATCAATTGTGTAAAGCACATCTGTACATTCATTGCCCTCATCATTCTCAAAGCATTTGCTCTCCACTTAAGCCCCTGGCATCAGGTCCTCGTTTTCCCCTCCCTCCCCTTCCCTGCTCCTTCATGAACCCTTGATAATTTATAAATTATTATTTTGTCATATCTTGCCCTGTCTGCTATCTCCCTTCACCCACTTTTCTGTTGTCCTCCCCCTAGGGAGGAGGTCACATATAGATCCTTGTAATCAGTTACCTCTTTCCAACCCACTCTCCCTCTACCCTCCCAGTATTGCCACTCACACCACTGGTCCTGAAGGGATCATCCGCCCTGGATTCCCTTTGTTTCCAGTTCCTATCTGTACCAGCGTGCATCTTCTGGTCTATCCAGACTTGGAAAGTAGAATTCGGATCATGATAGTTGCGGGGGTGGGGAGGGAAGCATTTAGGAACTAGAGGAAAGTTGTATTTTTCATTATTGCTACATCACACCTTGACTGGTTCATCTCCTCCCCGAGATCCCTCTGCAAGTGGATCTCCAGTGGCTGACAAATGGGCTTTGAGTTTCCACTCTGCACTCTCCCCCTCATTCACTATGATAAGATTTTTTTGTTCTGATGGTGCCTTATACCTGATCCCTTCGACACTTCGTGATCACACAGGCTGGTGTGTTTTTCCATGTGGGCTTTTTTTTTGCTTCTGAGCTAGATGGCCACTTGTTTACCCTCAAGTTTTTAAGACCCCAGATGCTATATCTTTTGATAGTGGGGCACCATCAGCTTTCTTCACCACATTTAGTTGTTCACCCACTTTGTCTTCAGCGGTTGTGTCGGGAAGGTGAGCATCATAGAGTGCCAACTTAATAGAAGAAAGTATTCTTGCATTGAGGGAGTACTTGAGTGGAAGCCCAATGTCCTTCTGCTACCTTAATACTAAATCTATAAATATAGGCACATCGATCTATTTCTCCATCGTCATATATGGTAAGAATTCTTTTTAATTTTTTTAACTCTTTAATTCTCCTTTTTACCAGGGACTTAGCTGCTGTTCCAGGATCCTTGGTAGCATAGTGAGCTTTTCATTGGGCTGATAACTGCAAGGTCAGTAGTTGGAAACCACTAGACACTCTGTGGGAGGAAGAAGAGGCTTTCTACTCCCATAAAGAGTTGGAGTCTCAGAAACCCACAGGGGCAGTTCTACTCTGTCCTGTAGGTTACTAAGTCAGAATTGACAAGAAAGTTCTGAGTTTGGTTTGGTTTTATCTGCTGTTGCTTCCACTCTTTGAGCTTTTATTCAAATGACTATTTTTGGAATCCAAGAAATTAGATTTTATTCTTTTATGTAAAAAACCTTTCTGTTCTGTTTTTATAATGTCCTGTTCTCTCCCTTTATTTTAATCATTTCAGTCTTCAATCTTCTAACAAGCTGAAGCATAATCAGTTTGTATATTTTTGGTTGATGAGTCTACATGTTCAAAAGGTTGTGGCAAATTCTCTATGCTTCAGTTCCATCTGTCTGCAAACCTTTGCAACCCCCTGTGTATTATCTGAGCCTCTCAGGGATGTTTGCCCATACCCCTTTCAGTCTGCTGGCTCTTGCTCATAGAGAATTCCCCTTTTTTTTCAGTTTGTAATATTTTTCAAAGTTCTAAGTTAATATTCTAGCCCCCACTCTTAATTCTTGTGAGAGCCATATAAGTTTTTCTCTTTATAAATATTTGAATTTCATTCACCAAAAGAGTAATGCCAATTTGTATGCCTGTATGGATGGGGCACTGACCTGAGGATTCACTCTTTCAAGAGGACATTTCCCCTTTTCTTTGTAGAAGCCTAACCCAAACCCAACGCACTGTCATTGAGTCACTTTAAACTCGGGGGACCCTGGAGTCACAGCTAGAGGGTCTTTTGTCCTTAGATTAGTGAGGGAAGCTTTGAAGTCTGCTCCTCACTGAATTTGTACCCTTTTTCAGGAGTTTGGTGTAACACACCCCCTGCCCCACACAATTCTTAGGTCTATAATATTGTCGTTTTGCTCCATCTGATGTTATCCTGTTAGATACCCCGCCTGAACCTCCTGTTTGATTTTTAATTACCCCTTCTGGCCGGAGACAGCTTAGAAAGGCCTCATTTACCCTGAGGTTTACCATTAAAATACACATCTATATTTTCCCCTAATTCTTATTACTTCATTTTTTTTAGCAGTACAGTATATTTTTTAGGCCAGGTGAAATTTATTTCAGTACATTCAAATACTTTATTTTCCCCTTAAATAATTAATTAATTGTCAAAACATAACTTACTAAATAATTTTCTTGACTCTGCTTTTTAACTGTATCAATAAATTATTTTGTATACCAGGAGAGTTTATGGGTTTTCTGTTTCATTTTAATGAGCTGTCTGTCATTTCTGAGGTTATCTTTTAAGTAGTTTATCTTTCTATTCCATTTTAATATTGGGTAATTCAAGCCACCTCATAGACCTATTTTTTATGGTTTAATGACAGGTGTCTATTCTAAAATGAACTAGAGAATTATTGTGCTTAGTCACACACACACAAATGTGCTTGAGATTTGATTGGATCTAATTTGTAAATTAAAGCTAATGAGCATGTTTATCCTATTGAGCATCACATCAAGGAATATATTTTATCTTTTCATCTGAAAATTTCTTTTCTTAATAGGTCAATAAAGGATTCAATTGTGGGTATATTTATAACATTTGCCAGATAAATTCTTACAAAAGTCATAATTAAGCATTTTGTGCTGTTATTGTTAGAATTTTATTTGTATCATATTTTATAGTTGACGCTTGAAGGCTCTCTTTTTATAATATTTCCTATGTTTATATCAAGCTTGGGCACACATTAAAATCATCTGGGAGATTTTGAAGCACATGCATATATAAAATACACAAACCCAGGCCCCACTCTGAACCAATCTATTAAGGTGATTTTAAAGTGAAGTCAAGATGGAGAACACTGATCCCAATCAACTTTCGAACTTTTATTATATACAATTTGTTCCTTTCTAAAGAGTGGGCAATCGGAATGAAAAATTTCCTGTTTCCAACAATATTGAGCCCCCGACTCCTTTTTTCCCCCTTTTTGACAGTCTTTTCCAGCCCGGACGCATTGTTTCCCCTGTTGTGTTGTGTTTCTGGTCATGACTTCAGTTGCGTTTATGGTAGAGTTCACCACAAGAACATCAATTCCTTACATGCCAGGCCCCAGACCCTCCCTGCTGGTCTGTATTTATTTGTCTATGTTTAATGTTGTAGGAGTAATTCTGCTTCTCTGTATTTGGAGAGCTTTCAGAGACTTGGTTTGAGCTTCACTGATCTGATCTTTTTCCTGCCCGTGGTTGTTGATGCTGACATTGACTCCTGGTGTGCCGAGAAACGCATCGCTAGCCCTGCCTTCCGAGTTGCTCTCACTTGGGGGGGTTTCAAATCGTCACACGCTTAATCCTCTGCGCTTTAGTCCCTGAAATGTTTCCACTTGATGTGTTTTTGCATTATTTACGATCCTCATGAATCTCTCTTTTTACACCACCGTCTGATGGAGTTAAAAAGATTCGAACGTCAGACCCTTTGTATTTGAATTCCTGCTTTACAGCTCTAGTGTGTGGCCCTGGATAAGTTATTCAACTTCCCTGCACTTTATTTTCCTCCCCGCCCCCGCCACTCTCTCTCCCTTTTTAAATCATTTTATTGGGGGCTCATATAACTATCACCATCCATCCATCCATCCATCCATCCATCCATCCATCCATCCATCCATCCATCCATCCATCTATCCATCCATCCATCCATCCATTGTGTCAAGCACATTTGTACATTTGTTTCCATCATCATTTTCAAAACATTTTCTTTCTACTTGAGCCCTTGGTATCAGCTCCTCATTTTTCCCCTCCCACCCCAACCTCCCTTCCCCACGAACCCTTGATAATTTATAAATTATTATTGTTTTGTCATGTCTTACACTGACCGACGTCTCACTTCACCCACTTTTCTGTTGCCCGTCCCCCAGGGAGAGGGTTATATGTAGATCATTGTGATCAGTTCCCCTCTCCTCCCACCTTACTCTTACCCTCCTGGTATCGCTACTCTCATTGGTCCTGAGGGGTTTATCTATCCTGGATTCCCTGTGTTTCCAACTGTACTGGCTTATACCTTATTTTCCTCATATGCAAAATGAAAACAATGATGAGACGTAGTTATGTGGATGCCATCGAGACTGGAAAAAAAGATAACCGACGAAAAAATAAACCACCAAGAGTATTAATTTTTATCATTACTGTCTCTCTTCATGATTTGCCCCTTTCTTTAAGGAAATCACATTTTTTCTGGTTAGTTTTTGATAGCAGCAAATACTTCTCAGAAAAAAATATGTTTGTGTCCTTCACTTGCTCATTTCTGGGCCATCTCATGTGGCTCCTTTATTCCTTCCATCCTATGAAATCTGCTAGATTTTTTATTTGCCAACAGAGTGGGTGGTCTGTCCTTTCCATTTTGGGGGTAGGGCTGAATCTCCTTTTGGCAGCGTGGTGATTTGCATATATCGCTGTCCAGTTTCCTGTCCCCAGTTCCGTCCATGTGGACTTCACGTGGTGACTAATACTACCTTCCAGAGGTGTCTGGAGCGCTCTGGTGGCAGACAGGTTACAAGGTGGGTTGCTAACTGCAAGGTCAGCATTTCAAAACCACCAGCCACTCCTCAGAGACAGATGGACTTTCTACTCTCGTAAACAGTAAACAGACCCTGTCCTAGAGGGTCGCTCTGACTTGACACGGACTCAATGGCAGGGAGTGAGAGATGTCATTTTCTCCTTCTGCTTGGATCTCGAGTTCTCGGAACCAATGGAACATTTGACTGCTTGGCATCTAGATACCCGCTGCCACCATATTTCTTCCTCATCTGCTCCTTCCTCAGGGGCTTTATCTGTGGCAGCTTGACCTAAGATGCAACCACCTTCCGCCTCATGTCTTTTCTTGGTGTTTCTGCTTCGGAATGGTTGTCAGACAAACAGATGAGAGTGTATGAGAGAGGGCAAGTACTCTGGCCAGCGCCAAGGCCCTCCATAGAGCCTGGTCTTCACTTCTCTGTGTCTTGCAACTTCTTGTGTGTGTGTGTGTGCGCGCAGGGAATTAAAATGCGTCTTCCTTCCTTCTCTCCATCTTTCCTTGTTCACTCCCTCAATTCCTTTACTCTCTTTCCTTCCCCAGGGGCCCCTCTCTAGGAGGAAGTAATTGAACATATTCTATTGAAACAAACTTTTTTTGTAACCTTCCGTGGAGTTGGAATTCCGCCCAGATTTTGCCATGATGTTGTCTGCTTGATTTTCTTTTCTCAAGGTTGTGCGTTTTCCTGTTTTGAAAAGCGCCATTACAGATGCCTTAGAGGAAAGGTGGATGTGACTGCACCGAGGACCAGAATCCAATACTGTCTTCAACTGGAAGTCCACTGTAATTTTCTCTTCGGTGAGCCTTCCAATGTGCAGAGTGAGGCACAGATCTGGAAGGAAGGGGTCGTGAGAGAGGACACATAGAGCCTTCTATTTACGTTCACCTGACACTGTCGTCAGGAAACGACGGCAGCACATTCAATTATGGAGAACAATTTCATGCAGCATAAAACAAAGCGCAGATCGGGATTTAATTAGATATAACCAACCTGATGCAGCACTAACAGATGACGGGATCTGGTATCAGGAGGTCTCAGCTCAGAGCTTCGTTCGGTTTCTAACTAGCTGTGCAAACTTGCACAACCCTCACCGCTTCATTACATGGCAGCTTCGTGAGGTGGGAAGGTGGAGGTTAATGATCTCTCATTCTTCTCGCTGTCCTGACATTCTTGGTTTTGATTATTCTGCATGAAAAATGAATGACACAGACACTGAGTGCAGTCGAAGGGGCCTGGAAGCAGGTGGGATGTGTGGAGGGGGATTCAGGTGTTGATGGGGAGTGTCCCCAGGGGACTCCTGTGGGGGCTGGAGAGCGCTATTCTCTTTGTGGGTCCCGTACTAAGGGGACAAAATGGCTTGTCTCCAGAGTAGGGAGGAAGGTAGGGGGCCTTGTTATTTTCATCTGGTGCATTATTATCTTTGTGGGCAGTCTCTGCAATTCTTCATCAGTAGTTTCCTACCAAAAGCAGCCTTCATGGTGGAACAGTACCAGTGCGTGGTCAACACCAACTCATTTGATCTTCACCAAAGTGTAAGGACGTAGGGATCATTACGTCTCAGAGAGACGAAGGACTGAGGCTAACTCTGCCCAGAGTGTAAGTTGGCAGACTTTGGGTTCTAATCTGCATTTGTGTGACTACAAAATAAAATAACACAAATAGAACCACAAACTCACTGCCATTGAGTTAGTCCCAACTTATAGCGCAGGGTAGAATTGCCCCTGTGGGTTTCCAAGACTCTTTATAAGAGGAGAAAGCCTCATTTTCCTCCCAAGGGGTGGCTGGTGGTTTTGAACTGCTGACTTTAGGCTTAGCATCCAAATATATAACCCACTATGCCCCTAGGGCGCTTGGGATTTCCTGAGCTACACTGAACTGCCTTAAGTACTGGGTCCTTCAGGTGTGGTCTTGTCAGGGGGCTGTTTGGGGAACTGTTGCTAAACCATGAGGTCTTTTGCAGATATCTCGTGTTGCAACAGTAGACAAACCATAAATGGACCGCTTTTACAAACAGAAATGTATTTTCTTCAAGTTGAGGAAGTCAGAAGTCTGAATTCAGGGCGCTGGCTCAGAGGAAGGTCCTTGTTTCCTGGAGCTTCTTCAAGGAGCTGGGCCGTTTTCATGTGGCTTGCTGCATCAGATCTCTGCTTCTCTATCTCACTTGTTTGACCTCTTTTATAGCTCAAAAGATGCAGCCCTGGTGGCATAGTGATTATGCATTAGGCTTCGATCTGCAAGGCCGGCTGTTTGAAACCACAAGCTAGCCCAGGATGAGGTTTTCTACTCCTGTGAAGTGTTACAGTCTAAGACACTCATGGGGCAGTTCTACCTTGTCCTATAGGGTCGCTATGAGTCGGCATCGACTGGGTGGTAGTGGGTTTTGTTTCAGAGCCATCGAGTTGATGTTGGTCGACTCCTAGGGATGCTAGTAGGACAGGGTAGAGCTGCCCGGTGGGTTCTCAAGACTGTAACTCTATGGGGACAGCAAGCCTAGAGGTCAGGATCTTCAGCACACGTTTTGTGGGGATATAATTTTGTCCATAAAGAAGCTCCTTGAAGTCAGCCGTGGTTTTATTCATTCTGTACACTCCACAACTAGCACAACCACTGGGCCATATAGAGCAGAGACACAATTAATACAGTTATGCGGAGCTGAATTGCCCACAATGTCAAATGGGGGTCTGAAAGTGCTCGCTCTCTCCAAGTCTTTCGCAAACTCCTTCTGACTTGTCCTGGGCTCTTGGCCTGAATTTCCCCCTCCAGGTGATTGTCAGGGAAGGGCAGGGGTTTGAAGTATTTGCTTACAAGTTAATTTGGAGATCAGCAAGCCAGAGTCTCAGCACTGAGGGGGAAAGGAGAGCGATGCCTTCAG
The DNA here is from genome assembly GCF_050624435.1 of Tenrec ecaudatus. Taxonomy (NCBI): domain Eukaryota; kingdom Metazoa; phylum Chordata; class Mammalia; order Afrosoricida; family Tenrecidae; genus Tenrec; species Tenrec ecaudatus. The sequence continues at coordinate 86,116,277 of NC_134537.1, read as the reverse complement.
GCTGGCGTTTTGAAAGCAAACAATTAAGTTCATTAACAGTAATGAAACACAGAGAAGAGAAGCGGCAGGAAGAAGCACCAGAGGAAAATGAGCAATCGCTGGCCCTCCGCCCTCCTTCCTTCCACACTCTCCCTGGCAGATCCTCCCTCCTATTTCCTTCTCTTTCTCTCAGAATTAAAGTTGCTGACCCTCGGGCTTTGTTTACCCCTGTGAACTGTGAACCAACTGCGTTCCTGAATAATAGCAACTAATCATGGGGGAAAAGGGCCCTTTAAAAGGGCATAATTTAAAGCAGCTTGATACCAAAAAGGCAGATCTTGTATTTTGAAAATATAAATGGATCAATGCCAACTCTAAGTTCCCGGAGGATCAGGGGCCAAGGTGTGTGTGTGTGTGTGTGTGTGTGTGTGCGTGTGTGTGCGTGCATGTGTGTGTGTGAGAGAGAGAGAGAAAGAGAGAGAGAGATTTCCAGTGCAACACAATTCTTGGCACGGAACAGGTGCCTGGATCATGCTGCCGCTGTGCCGCACACACACGTCTTCAGTGGCCGTGGGAACTGGCCTCATATTGAAGGTTCCACTCTGTTTTCTGTGGTTAGCTTGGGTGACAGGGAAGGCTGATGCAAAGCACCCCATACCTCTCCACCCAAATAACTATAAAGCACACATCAGCAAAAGCAAATGTCGAGGCAGGAAGAGGATGGAGAGGGCGGGCGGGTGGGACGGAGTCAAGGAGAAGAAAAGCCAGTCCCCCATGGCCAGTGTGCGCGGTGTTGCGCTTCTAATAGGTGAAATAAAATTGTAGTCACCCCTGTAACAGACTTCTGCTGTAATTTATTAATCAGGGGCTGGGGAGATCGATGACACTGAATGATTATGTAGCATTAGGCTAACCCCCCTGGTCCTCCGGCAGAGCCTGTTCTCTGGATGGGGTACAGATGCTCACATCTGCTTTTGTTATAGATCCAAACTCCCGCGTCCTGGTGTGAAGTTAATGAAGGGCCCTGCACTATCCCCCACATTCCTTTAGCCAAGTAAACCGTTTCTGGTCAACCTGGAAATCCAATGAGTTAATTAAGGGAGAATTGTCTGTGATTTCCTTTTACATTATAAGTGCCCCCCTCAACCCTTACCCACCCCCACATGGACTGCGGCCCCCCTCCTCCCTGCAAACCTAAGCAGTGAAACTGCCTCTTGCCCCATGTGCCAGAATGATTAATGGAGGGACTACAATGAGGTCAATTAGCCAGGGTCGGCTTGAAGGAAAGGTGGAGTGTGTTTCTTTATTGAACACTGCATTCACACTCCCAACAGTGACCTGGGCCCTCGTGATTTATTACGAGGGCAGTCCTCTGATCGCTTACCTTCAGTGCGGGTACCTTGGCTTTGAAAACCGGGCTTTCACTGTCAATTAACACCAGACAAGGAGATCCATTCAAAATCTGAAATGCAAACCCAAGAGCGCAGGGGGAGGGGCAGGGGAGCGGCCGGAGGCCGGGACCGGGACGCAGCCCAGCGCAGGGCCCCAGTGCTGGACACCCACGACACGACCCCCGCCCCCCTGCTGTTGCGGAGGGGCTGGGCCAGCATGCGCGGGGCTCTCTCTTTTGGGAACCCAAGTGCTTTGGATCTGGAAACAGGTTGCCCGGCTTAGTAACAGAATCTCAAAGGGGCAGCTTTGTTAGCCCCAAAGGGCAAACTCTCGCTCTCAGTTTGGAGACCGAAGAGCTGCAGGAAAGGCAGCGGCCAGGAGCAGTGTCCGCGTGTTCCTGGAGCGATGTTTATTTCTACAGGGACCTTTGAAACTCGATCCCGACTCGAACCGTTTGCATTCCGGGCGGTGGGGGGGGGGGCGGGGCAGGGCGTGTGTTCAATAAAGGATGACTAACATCTCTGCAGAACATGATAGGTCTATGTAGATATCAGTGTTAAAACTGAGAGAGAGAGAGAGAGAGAGAGAGACGACCGAGAACACACCTTCCTGAGATGGTCAAGACTTTTGAATGGTGAGACCGTTTGTTTCTTCTCTTAATTAAGCTCAGGGTGTCAGCAATGCGGCCTGCCTCTGCCCAAGGGAGCACCAAATGAACTGGGAAGAGCCGGGGGCTCATTTGCCCCTGGGTGTATAGCACTGTCTGAACCATCCTTCCCGTATCTTCCCGGATCAGTCCTCCTGTCTTTCAAGTCTTGGCCCAATGACACCTTTAATAATACCTTCGACAACCACTTATTTAACTTGCAACTTCCTTCTTCCCCACACCATCCCTCTCCCCGTTTCCCGATTCATTATTTTTGCCTTCGCTTTCATCACCATCTGACTTCCTCTGCTTTTTCCACAGGTACTTGCTTGTCTGTCTTGCCACCGGGACATAATTCTGTCTGCTGTTTTGGTCTCAGTGCCGTGAGCCAGAGAATGGATGCAGGAAGGCCTTGTTAGCTCTGAGAAGGCCTTCTCTAGATGATGTGTTTGTTTAGTGCCTCAAGCAAGACTAATTTCTGTTTGAAGATGGCTTCATTCCATATTTGATTCTCATTCTTTAGACCTGTGTATAATTGATCGTGCTAATAACAACAGTGTTTATTTACATCTGGTTTAATGCAATCATCCCCACGATCCGTTTGGGAACATTTTCCTCATTCTTGTCCGCAACTTTATTAGCCCCCCATTTCCTCTCACCCACCACCCACCCCCGCAGCCAGTGGCTGCTTGTGCCAACCAGTCAGTCACATGCCAACCAAAGGTTGGTGTTCAAATTCACCCAGAAATGCTCCCGAGGAAAGACCTGGTGATTGACTTCTGAAAAAATAAAACAAAAACAAACAAACAGCCATTGGCAGGGGGGAGGGGCGGGCGGTTGGGGGGATCTGGGGCGCTAATAAGCATGAGAACAAGAATGAAGACACTGTTCTAACACTGATTGCAGCAATGATCGCATCACACTTCTTGCTGTGATCGAACTATTGAATTGTGAGAAATGTGAAGTATATGCAAAAAAAAAAGAAACCCTGTTAAAAAATAATAAAACGTTTTAAACCACCCACTGAAAACTCTACGAACCACCTTTCTATTTTAACATGTCTGGGATGTCCATGATTTGGAATTAACTTGATGTTAACTGGTACTCCTACATGTGATTAAAGCTCCATCCATCAGGGGAGTGCTGATGGCATAGAGGTTCTACGTTGCTGCTAACTGCAAGGTATCAAAGCTGGAGAAGGTTGAGGCTGTCTGCTCCTGTTCAGATTTACAGTCTAGGAAGCCCTCAGGGGCAGTTCTACACTGGCCTCTAGTCAGAATTGACTTGATGGCAGTGAGTGTATCTATCCGAGGAGCCCTGGTGGCACCGTGGGCTAAGCATTGGGCTATTAGCAGCAAGGTTGGTGGTTCAAACTCACTGGCCCCTCCTAAGGAGAGAGATGAAGTTGTTCACTACCCTAAAAGTTTAGTTTCAGAAACCCTGACCAGGGTTGCTATGAGCCGAATAGTCTCTATGCAGTGGGTGTATACCTGTCAAAGCCCTTTCCCCTACGTCACTTTCTAAGCCTTAGTTTACCTCTGTAGCACTTTTGGGTGAATTAACTGGGATGATGTCTGCTTAGCCTCCAGCAGCGCTAGGTGCTTCTCCCACACCAGCTGCTGTTGCAGCAGCCCTCCCACAGCACGCAGAGAACACACACGTGTCTTCATCTTAGAGCCATCCAGTGACTGTCCATAGACACCCAACACATCCATGTAGGAAATGCGTGTACAATGTTGCCTTTATGTTTCTTGATCATAGATAGAAATATTTTTGGTTTTTTAATTTTAAAATAAAGAAGTAATTATATATATAACCCAAAACCAAACTCTATGCCATCAAGTCAGTGCTGACTCATAGTGACCCCTTGTGGGTTTCTGAGACTATAACAGTTTACAGGAGTAGAAAGCCAAGTCTTTCTCCCAAGCGGCTACTGGTGGTTACGAACTGCCAACCACGAGGATCATGGCCCAACTCATCACCACTACAAGATCAGCACGCACGCGTGTGCGTATACACACACACATACTTAACCATTGAGAACTCAACCTAGAAAAACCTTCGGCCTCACTGCCATTGAGTCAATTCGAACTCACAGCAATCCTATGTTGGGTTTCTGAGGCTGTAAGTCTTTGCTGGAACAGAGAGCTTCCTCTTTCTCCCCCACAGCAGCTGGTGGGTTTCATGGGCCAACCTTGCAGTTAGCAGTCCAACGCTTACCCAACGTCACCACCAGGGGTCTTTTTGAGAACTAAGGGAGATTGTAAGTGATATTGGGGACAAGAAATCACATTAGCATATGTATCCCTCAACTGTTTTCCCATGTGGGCAGAAATGATGTATGTCCACGGTTCTGACACCTTGCCACGGTACAGCCGGGGCATCTCTTGCCTCCTACTCTACTTCTTCCTGTCCTAGGCTTGAAAGTGTATTTAAGTATGAACGATGGGGAAAATTTGTATTTGCTTTAACTTATAGGAAAAAATTATTCATCAAATGCCGTAAACATTAGCAGTAACAAATCACTTGTCACTTAGACCACAATGGATCTCCTGATCTAGGCCAGGGGAGTAACCCTCTTTCCAGCCTCTGGGCCGGCAAAGTCGTCTTCACCTTGAATTTCCTCTTGGAAATTGACATGTGGAGGGGCAGCACAGTGGTGAACAAGTTCTTCTACTGGCAATTAACAGTGGCCTCTCTCCACTGACTCAGAACTAGACAACTTCTCTCATGGGGAAATAAGAAGAACTAGACCAACCTTCCCCCCCCCCCCGACCCCCCATCTGTCCTGTTTTTTCTGCCCCCTGTCCCCAGGAGAAACTTAATGACAGATGCATGAGTTTGAAAGGACCGTTTTGATTGTTTCCCAACTACAGCTGTGTTCCTTCGGAATGCTTCTGGATGCTCTATCTAACCCCACTTGAAACATACAAGTCAGCGGGACTTCCCTGGATTTCTCTTGGGAAGTCATTCTACCAGCTTGAACGTCTCCCAGGATCAGCAGACAGTGGCTCCCTCTGCTTAGAATTAGCTTTCAAGTAGGAAACCGGGGGTGGCATTCTGCATCTGAGATGCACTGGGCCCAGGGGCACCCTGGCCAACAAGCTCTGTTTTGCTGTATGCATCTCAGAGTCCTAAAGGGAGCTCAACCCGGAGTCAGCGGGTCTGGGCTCCAAGGGCCGACCTACCCCGAAGTGCCCGTGTGTCTGTGTGTTATGAGTTTTCTTAGGTACGGAACAAGATCCCTGTCGCCACCACTTGGCAGAAGTGTTATCAGGAGTGAGGTAGCACTGGTCCTTCCCTTTAGATTTGCTTCTCGGTCTCAACCCCTTCTCTTGGATTTGAGGTTCGTGATCTCACCAAATCTAGTGGGACATCAGAGAAAAGGGCTGAGGAGGTCTGCTCTTTTCCCACCCAATACGGCACGGTGCTGACATTGTGCGCACCTCTGGAGCAGTGGTTCTCAACCTTCCTAACGCCGCGAACCTTTCATACAGTTCCGCATGTGGTGGGGACTCCCCAACCATAAAATTATGTTCGTTGCTACTTCGTCACTGTAATTTTGCTACTGTTAGGAATTGTCATGTCAATTATCTGATAGGTATGATGTATTTTCATTGTTACAAATGGAACATAATGAAAGCATAGTGATTAATCACAAAAAACAATTTGTTATTATATATTGTGAAATATTTATTTCTAATGACAAATAAATGAAATTTTGTCTTGAAGCATGGGGTAGGATGGGTAACAGTTTTCACACCCAGGACTCATATATGGGCATATCTGCATGTGGGCGGAGCCATCTGGAGATGGAAAGAAGAGCGGTGTCTCCATTCCTAAGACCATCGGAAAACACGTGTTTTCCCGATGGTCTGAGGTGACTGCTGTGAAAGGGTCACTCGACCCTTCATCCCAGTGGAGTCCCCGTGGCACTCAGTGTGAGGAAGTGGGGTGCGAGATCTGCTTCCTGGCTAGTGGGGCCAGAGGAGAGCTCAAGCATCAAATCCAGGGGAGCAGGCTGAGATAGAAGCCGTTCGAAAGTGAAGGACCAAGACAGACAGACAGACAGACAGACAGAGCCAGACATCCAAGAAGAGTGGGAGGAGATTGCAACAGGCAATAAATAGGATAATGAAGGAATTTTAAAGTTAACTTGTTCAGTGCCATGGTGTCAGTCCCAACCCCTAGAGACCCTCCCAATGGGCTTTATGTTGGCGCCCATTCTTGCAGCCCATTCTTTCTTAAAAAAAAAAATTTATTTATTTTTAAACATTTTATTAGGGACTCATACAACTGTTATCACAATCCATACATACATCAATTGTATAAAGCACATCTGTACATTCTTTGCACTCATCATTTTCAAAGCATTTTCTCTCCACTTAAGCCCTTTGCATCAAGTCCTCTTTTTTCCCCTCCCTCCCTGCTCTCCCCTCCCCCCTCCCTTATAAGCCCTTGATAATTTATAAATTATTATCTTGTCATATCTTGCCCTATCCGGCATCTCCCTTCACCCCCGTTTCTGTTGTCCACCCCCCAGGGAGGAGGTCACATGTAGATCCTTCTAATCTGATCCCTCTTTCCAACCCACTCACCCTCTACCCTCCCAGTATCGCCCCTCACAGCCCTGGTCCTGAAGGTATCATCCTCCCTGGATTCCCTGTGCCTCCAGCTCCTATCTGCACCAGTGTACAACCTCTGCTCCATCCAGACTTGCAAGGTAGAATTCGGATCACGGTAGTGGGTGGGGAGGAAGCATTTAGGAATTGGGGGAAAGCTGTATTCTTCATCGGTGCTACATTGCACACTGAGTGACTCATCTCCTCCTCTAGATCCCTCTGTGAGGGGATCTCCATTGACCGACAAATGGGCATTGGGTCTCCACTCTGTACTTCCCCCTTCATTCACTATGGTAAGGTTCCTTTTGGTTTTTTGATGATGATGCCTTATACCTGATCTCTTCTACACCTCGTGATCACACAGGCTGGTATGCTTCTTCCATGTGGGCTTTGTTGCTTCTGAGCTAGATGGCCGCTTGTTTACCTTCAAGCGTTTAAGACCCCAGACACTATATCTTTTGATAGCCGGGCACCATCAGCTTTTTTCGCCACATTTGCTTATGCATCCGTTTGTCCTCAGTGATCGTATCATGGAGGTGTGCACACAATGATATGATTTTTTGTTCTTTGATGCCTGATGACTGATCCCTTCAGAACCACATGATCACACAGGCTGGTGTGTTCTTCCATGTGGGCTTTGTTGCTTCTGAACTAGATGGCCGCTTGTTTATCTTCAAGCCTTTAAGACCCTAGATGCCATCTCTTTTGATAGCCAGGCACCATCAGCTTGTTCACCTGCTTTGGCTTCAGCAGTTGTGTCGGGAGGATGAGCATCATAGAATGCCAATTTAATAGAAGAAAATATTCATGCATTGAGGGAGTGCTTGAGTAGAGGCCTAAGGTCCTTCCGCCACCTTAATACCAAACCTATAAATATAGGCACATAGATCTATTTCCTCATCCATATATATATATATATATATATTTGCATGTACATGTCTTTGTCTAGACCTCTATAAATGCCCTTTGCCTCCTAGCTCTTTCCTCTATTTCCCTTGACTTTCCTCCTGTCCCACTATCATGCTCCGCCCCCACCTGGGTTACAGCTATACCTCTTCATTACGTTACCTTACCCTTGATCATTCCCTACCAGGCCTCCCACCTCACCACCAATTTGGATCCCATGTTGTTCCCTTGTCCCTGGGTTTGTTAACACCACTTCCTTACCCCCCACCTCCCCCTCTCCCACGTCCCCCCGGAACTGTCAGTCCCGTTGTTTTTCCTCCAGATTGTTCATCCAGCCTATCTTATTTAGACAGACCTGTGGAGATAATAACATGCACAAAAACAAGATAGAGGAAAACAAGGCAACAGTATACAACAAAACAACAACAACAAACTACTGACAAAGAACAATACAAAACACATCAAGAAAGAAAAGTTTGTAGTTAGTTCAAGGATCATTTGTTGTCTTGCAGCCCATTCTTATTGAAGGCCTTCCTGTTTTTTGCTGCTCCTTTACTTTAGCAAGCATGATGCCCTCCTCCAGGGACTGATCTCTCCAAATAACATGACCAAGTATGTGAGTTGGAACAGGTTATTCTGGGGTCTGAAAGGCTTGAAGAGAAACAAGCGACAATCTAGCCCAGAAGCAACAAAGCCCACATGGAAGAAGCACCCCAGCCTGTGTAATCATGAGGTGTCAAAAGGATCATGTATCAGGCATCATCAGAACAAAAAATCATATTGATGTGAATGAAGGGAAGGTCAGAGTGGAGACCCAAAGCCCATGTGTAGACAATTAGACATCCCCTGATAGAAGGGTCGCAAGGAAGAGATGAGACAGTCAGGGTACAGTGTAGCACCGATGAAACATACAACTTTCCTCTAGTTCTTTAATGCTTCCTCTGCCACCTCTCCCCCTGCCCCCGCAACCATCATGGCCCTAATTTTACCTTACAAATACGGCTAGACCATAGCATGTACACTGGTACAGATAAGAGCTGGCAACACAGGGGATCCAGGGCAGATAACCCCTCAGGAACAATAATGAGAGTAGTGATACCAGGAGGGGAAGGGAAAGGTGGGGGGAGACAGGGGGAATGGATCACAATGATCGACATATAACCCCCTCCCAGGGGGACGGACAACAGAAAAATGGGTGAAGAGAGACAGCGGTCGGTGTAAGACATGAAAAAATATATAAATTATCAAGGGTTCATGAGGGAGGGAATGTGGGAGAGGGGGAAATGAACTGATAATAAGGGCTCAACTGTAAAGAAAATGTTTTGGAAATTATGATGGCAATATATGTACATATGTGCTTGACACAGGAATGTATGTATGGGTTATGATAAGAACTGTATGAGCCCCCAATAAAGTAATTTAAATTAAAGAAAAAGGTTTCATGTTCAAATAATTTGGAGAAATATTGGGTCATATTACCAAAGCAAGTCAAACCAAACCAAACTCACTGCTATTGAGTTGATTCACAGTGATATTATAGGACAGAGGAGTAATGCTCTGTGGATTACTAAGACTGTTAATCTCTGTGGGAGTAGAAAGCTTCATCTCTTTTTTCTTTTCTTTTTAAAGCTTCATCTTTTTCTGGAAGGGTGGCTAGTGGTTTCAAACTTCTGACCTTCTGGTTAGGAGCTCAATGCAAAACCCAATGCATGATATGCCATCAGGATTCCCGAGTTGTGCTGTTATTACCACAGTTCTTTATGACAGGATTTCTCAAATTCATGTCGAGCATTCTTTTACTTTGACCGCAAGCCTCCCATGACTGTTTGCACACGTCACTATCCACTTAGTGAAGCCCCCACCCCCACCCCCCCGCCCCCTTGTGGGGAGGCCTGCTACCAGTTGGCAGCCATGGCTTCTTCTCACTAGCTCTTCTTCCTTCCTGGAGGTGGTTCCAAGTGGTGCAAATGGCTAATATGCAAGGTTGCTATCCAAAACGCAGGAGGTTGGAGTCTACCCTATGGTAGTTACACAATCTGTTAAGCCTGTCAGTCAGGTCACAGCTTGATGACCTCATTTGTGCTAAGGAAATGCTAAGGAGAGGAATAGCTCACTGGAGGAGGGAACACATGCTCACTCCCTGTGAGATATTACTGAGGATAAGCCTGATGGAGGGACAATGATGCAGCCAGAGCTCTGGAGCTGGAGCAGCCACATGGAGACCCCTGCCAGCACTGAGATGCATACAACGCCACTGGATCCACAAGACTTTCCACCCACTGGCCTGTGATCTTCCTGAATTCAGCATTGTTGCATGGCTGCATAAGACTAATGAGGAATTTATTACTATGATTGGTCATATGGGCTAATATTGGACTTATGGACTTGATCCGGACTAGGCTGGCATGTTTTCTTAATGTATAATTACTCTTTCTATAAAGCTCTTTCCAAAAACATATGAGTCTCCCTGGATTTGTTTCTCTAGTCTACCCAGACTAACACAGCCCAGAAGTATGTCTGAGGAAAGGTCCAGTGGTCCGCTTCTGAAATATCAGCCATGGTACCCTTTATGGAGCATAGTTCTACCCTGACACACATGGGGTCTTGCTGTGTTGCAATCCTCTTGACAACCAGTACTGGGAACTGGAGTCCTGTCCAGAACCTTAGCTTCACAGTGAGTTGACTCCCTACTACCTGGTCATGTATGTAACTCCCAACCTGTGGCTCCCTGGTCCCCTGTGCCCCTCGGACCCCCTGGCTGAAGGTCAATTTGTCACATACTTTCTGGACATCTGTCTGCTTCCCTCCATTGATGTACCTGCATCCTTGTTCCTCTTGTCCATCCCATCTAACCAGTTTCACTGTGGACCCCGTTTGAGCTTCTACTCCCCCCCCCTTCCATTTTTTATTGTAAATTGAATGTGGGCTTACACAGAAGATGATCAGTTGTACATTCCACAATCCGTGAACATTTTGTTTCCTACTGTTGACTGCGATTTCCACAATGTGACACCACTTAACTGGTGTCCCCAGTGTCCCCAGTGTTTCCATGCCTTCTTCTTTCCTAACCCTTTTGAACGTGGTCCTTTGGTAAATGCTGTCTTTTGATCTCAAGTGGCTGCTTATTCTAAGGTGCTGAGCTACTATTTTGACAAAACGTGAGGTTATTTGGGTGGCAGATATAAGTTAGGGCAGCAGAGGAGAAGTTGGACAAAATAGAAGTGACAGGACACCTCCGTGTCGCTATTATCGTAAGCAGGCTTGCCCTGTCTTCACAGGTTACCAGTATCGCATGCTCTTTTGTCCGTGATTATGCATTACCACTTTGACCCCAGTGACACAATTCTTCTTTCCTTTTCAACATCGACCCTCTCTACAGGACACATTTCAAATCTCATCTCCTCAGATTTCCAGGGTCGCCAGACTAAGTGGTCTTCTCTCCTCTGGGATGCATCCCATCTAGGATCTGTAGTCTTCCTACTCCCCATAAACCAAACCCCCTGCCATGGAGTCAGTTAAATAACTCCGGCTTCCCTTTAAGACCTTAGCTGGAAGGCCACTTCTCCTCAAGGAAGCCTTCCCAGACCTACCAGAGAGATCGGATTCTTCTTGATAAGTCCTCCTAGCTCCCCACAATGGTCTTTTATGCCCCTGAGCAGGTTTGTAACTGTTGATTTGAGTGAGGGAGTGAGAAGTTGAGCCTGGACTGCCTCTCTCAGGAGGGCAGGGTTGGGTCTCTTCTGTTCACCCACCACTATATTCCTGAAGGTCTAGTGGTGGACACTTGAGTACTTACAGGGACCTCCTTCGTGCTTTTGCATTTCCTACAGAGCCTAATTACTTTGCTGCTGCTGCTAGCTACACTGGACTGTGGAACTAGACACTGCCTAGTCCTGGCCATCCGGGTGAATGGTTCCAGGTGACACTGTGGTGGTGATCCATATAGTTGACAGTAACTGATTTTAAGAAGTAGATCACTAGGCCTTTTTTCCCAGCCCCTCTTAGTCTGGAAGTTCCACTGAGACCTTCTCAGCATCATAATAACATGCACGCCTCCTCTGGCAGGCAGGTGGTGACTTCCCAGGAAGTTCACTGGTGGAGAATTGCACCTGGGTCTCTCACACAAATGCAAACCCAAACTCACTGCCACTGAACTGATGCCAACTCCTAGTGATCCCGGAGGGCAGGGTAGAACAGCACCTGTGAGTTTCTGAGACTGTCACTCTTTACAAGAAGAGAAAGCTCTGTCTTCCTCTCAAGGAGAGGATAGTGGTTTTGAACTGCTGACTGCAAATCACAGCCCAACTCATAACCACTACACCAGCAGGGTTCCTGTAGAAGGCAAGAATAATACCACTAAACCATCACTATCTTTTTTCTCAAAAAAAGGAACAAAAAATCCTATCATTGTGTGCTCACCTCCCCAATATGATCACTGAGGACAGATGGGTGCATGGGCAAATGTGATGAAGAAAGCTGATGGTGCCTCGCTATCAAAAGATATAGCATCTGGAGTCTTAAAGGCTTGAAGGTAAACAAGCGGTCATCTAGCTGAGAAGCAACAAAGCCCACATGGAAGAAGTACACCAGCCTGTGTGACCATGAGGTGTTGAAGGGATCAGGTATCAGGCAACAAGGAACAAAAAAATCTTATCATTGTGAATGAGGGGGAATTCAGAGTGGGGACCCAAAGCCTATCTGTGGGCAACTGGACATCCCCTTACAGAAGGGTAGCAGGAAGGAGACCAGCCAGTTAGGGTGCAGTGTAGCAACGATGGAACATACAATTTTCCTCTAGTTCTTAAATGCTTCCTCCCCCCATCATGATCCCAATTCTGCCTTACAAATCCAGCTAGACCAGAGGATGTACACTGATACAGATAGGAACTGGAAACACAGGGAATCCAGGATAGATGATCCCTCAGGACCAGTGGTGAGAGTGGCGATACTAGGAGGGTAGAGGGAAGGTGAGGTAGAAAGGGGGAACCGATTATAAGGATCTACATATAAACTCCTCTCTGGGGATGGAGAAGAGAAAAGTGGGTGAAGGGAGATGTTGGACAGTGTAAGATATGACAAAATAATAATAATTTATAAATTATCAAGGATTCTTGAGGAAGGGGAAGCAGGGAGGGAGGGGAAAAATGAGGAGCTGATACCAAAACCTCAAGCAGAAAGCCAATGTTTTGAAAATGATGAGGGGAACAAATGTACAAATGTGCTTGACACAATGGATGCATATATGGATTGTGTTAAGAGTTGTACGAGCCCCCAATAAAGTGATTGAAAAAAACCCCAAACTCTGCAATCTCATTCATGTTCAGAGCTGCCCACCTTTCTCTTTAAACCACATCTCATTGTGTTTTAGGTGAAAGTCGACAGAGCAAGTTGGCTCCCAGTTGACAATTTTTAATACATTTTCCATGACACTGCTTCAAATGTTCACAATGTGGCAGCGTTCTGTTATTTCTGTTCCACTTCTGTTTCCATGGATCCAGCTTCCTTTCCAGTTTGCTGTTTTTTCTTTCCATTGGGCAAACTTTGACCCTTTGGTCTCAAATGTTGATTAATAGAACATATTACTCATGGGTGTTGGGGTTCATTTTATAAGCCACCCCGTTATTTGCCGAAAAGGTGCTCCTCGGGAGTAGCATTGGTTCCAAGGTCAAAGAGTAACATTAGGGTAAAATAGACTCCAGAGTTCCTCTAGCCCAGCGGTTCTCAACCTGTGGGTCTCGACCCCTTTGGGGATCCAACAACCCTTTCACAGGGGTTGCCCGGTTTTTAACAGTAGCAAAATGACAGTTATGCAGTACCAACGAAAATAATTTTATGGTTGGGGGGGTCACTACCAGATGAGGAACTGTATTAAAGGGTCTTGGCATTAGGACGATTGAGGACCATTGTGACTCTAGTCCCATCAGTACAGTAGGTCCCGTCTCGTCTCTCTCTTCTTTTTTTTTTTTTTTTTGAGTTTTGTTCTACATTTTTCTTCCATTGTATCCAGGGTCACATTGTATCCATTGTGTCACCCATCAGCAGGTCTGGAGCTGGGTGTGATGATGTGGGATTTCTTCATATGACTCTTGAAGCCATTCTCTGTAAGTCCCACCGGCAGCGTGGGCAGGACAATGCAAAGAGAGGACATTGGTCAGTTTGGGTTGCCTTCCCTTTGTCTGAGAGCCCGCTCAGACGCAGCGAATTCTGGGGACCACCGGGAAGAAGAGTGACCTGTGAAGCACGTTTGAAATCTCTGCCTGAAGTGGCAGAGGCAGCAGAGGTCATGCCTTGCCCGGAGTGGAAGCCAAGGCAAGGAAATCATGAGACAGAGGGGCAGCACTGAAACTACGGGACAGTGAGGCAGAGCAGCAGGTGGATTTCCTCACTCAGGGATGGAGGCACAGGACGAGGGATCAAGTGCCTGAGGGGGAGAGAGAGAGAGAGAGAGAGAGAGAGAGAGAGAGAGAGAGAGAGAGAGAGAGAGAGAGAGAGAGAGAGAGAGAGAGAGAGAGAGAGAGAGAGAGAGAGATGGGAGGCGGGGGAAATGTGCATGACTTGGCTGCCTCCTGAGGAGGCGACCTGGTGGACTAAAGATGTATTCTTAATGTTTTAGGATCCTGATTTGCATTAACCTGCCAACTTCCCTTAGGAACTCTCATAATTGTGAGTGTGTGTCCATTGCAATGGGTCGTTGAACCCAGCGGAAAAGCAGTGTTGTGGGAGGAACGGTCGGTGTCCGAATAGGGGTAAGAAAGATGGAGGGTGGCGGCATGTTTGACTTCTGCCTGGTGTTAATTGGCCTTGGGTTTGTGTCATGGTGCATTCTCACCCTCCCTTGTGTAGCCAGATGTGGCCTTCACCCTAGTGACTCACTGGGAACCATCTAGTTCTGCTCTCAGGCCAGAAGGTGCCAGGATTCATGTGGGTTATGGTCCTGTGGTCTGGTTTCTTCTCGTTTGCTCTACACCATAGAGACCTGTAGTTATCTCAGATGGCCATCGTTTTTTGGTAAAATCAAGTTTCCCTAGCATTGCTATTTTTAAAAAGTATTGATTTGATTGTTCAGCTTTAGGGATTTAGTTTGCTAATCAGTCTGAGTTTATATTATATGAACTGTGAAGGAGACGTCTTCCTGAATTACAAATGCAGGAGAAATGTTATTACTGAAGGTCAGGGTTTCAGATAAAAGTATCAGGAAAATTGTTTTTTTAAAAAAAGGAAGGAGCGGTGGGGGTGGAGAGGGATGGGGAGGATCTACCTTGGATAAGGTTACAAAAGGACTGCAAAATATGATATAGGTTATAGGTAGCTTTGGAATGAAACTGTAGGCAGGAAAAAGTCTAGTCTTTTGAGTTGTACAAAGGCAGTGAATTACTTAATGTGACTCTGACTCTCACCAAATGACCTTTCCCTGCATGGGTCTGGTAAGAAGGTGGAGGGAGGCACTGATGGATTTCATCTCTGAGTAATAACAAATAGGATTCCCTGGCGTGCCATCCTGCTCTGTTTCAAACGAGCCCTCTGAGAAGTAAGAGGAGGAATCTCATTACTAGCAAGGGCCAGGAGTGGAGCGTGTCTTCTGAACTTGAGATCCCTGCACAGTGAACCTCGTGGATCCAGATGACAGTTGTACTATCCCAGCAGCAGCAGCAGCAGAACCAGGAGCCAGAGCCTGGGGTAGTGATGGGTTTCTTAAGCTTTGAACCAAGGAAAGCTGAGTGCTTTTTGTGCAGAAGACTGGTTTGCAGAGTAGGGTGTCTCTTGGCACTTACTTGGGAAATTGGACTTGCTGGCCCACGGATGTGGAGCTGAGTGTCTTCGGGCTAAGGTTTACTGGGGTAGGGTGCTTCTGGGCCCTTGGTTCAGGGACCTGGTTTGTTGACCCTGGGAGCTTGAGCCGAATGCCTTTGGGTTGAGATTTCCAGCAGGGTGATCTACCCTTTGGGCATTTATGAGCAGACCTGAAAGAGTTTTGCAACATGTCCTAATCAAAATACTTAATCTGGATAATTTCTCACTGACATTACAACTTGGTCACTTCCTTTGTAAACTCTTTACCCAGGAATATAGTTTGAGAGTTCTGTGTAGCCATTGCAATGGATGTTAGACCCCGGAGAGGTGAAATAGAGAACAATAATTAAACATCCCAGGTTGTGTGCTAACCCCACACTGTCTGTAGTCCATGGAGGATCCCTTAAGCATTCTGAGCATTAGTCATTTTTTCTTTAACATAATATAATGGATGTGCTGGTGTTACGTAAACTACAGAATATGACACACAGATCGAGGGTGGCCATTTCTGAGAGGTCATACGATATTCACTATTTCCCAGGGACCTAATTTTCCATTTCATTTTGGACTTAGCCCAAGTATCTAAATTTCTTTTTGTCTCTATTTTCTCTGCAAACGATGGTGGTGGGGTGAGGTTAGAGGTGAAGAAAAATAACTGCTTTCCCTCTCTTCACAGGGTTGGCGAAGCATCAACTGTGATAATATATGTGAAAACACTATGAAATGAAAACATTTACTTAAATGCAAGAGGTGGTTGTTTACAGTCTTCCAATGATATTTGCTTCCTTTATTTGCCCACCTTTAGCACATTCCACAAAAACTATGGGGAGTAAAGGAACCGCAGAATGTGATGATTAAATTCAGAAACTCAATCGGACCCAATCTATTTTGGTTGGCAGTGTCTTGATATAGTTATCTTGTTTCAGGCCGAGGAAGCCTTATGGATGGTCTGTGAAGAGGAAGTCGGTTAGAGTCCGGTGACAGGCTGTGCATTCAGAGACGCAAGCCTAGCTTTTGTTAAGCCAGCTGCCTGATTCCTGGTCAGTCGGAGATGAGTTAATGGCCATGGACTTGAACTGCACCAAACCAAAAGATCAATCTGGCACTGTGCAGGAGGGAAACAGTGAACTCTGTTGGGCAGGCTGGAAGTGAGCAGGACACACAAGGAGAGAAATACTCACGGAAAGCCACGGTCTCATTCTTTTTTTGTTCTCATTCTTAAGCATCAGTCCAACACAGCTTCATTGTTCCGTCTGGACGTCCTACACATAGTCGCTCAATGGGTGAGTGCTGCAGTCAAATCCTGACTTTACAGAAGGAACAAGGGCATGCTAATTTTCTCTCAGTGCCCCAGTTCCCTCACCCGTATGGAGATAACAACATGATGATCAGAGGAGACGCATAATGGTACTTCAGAGAGTTCATGGAAACATGGAGGAATAGGATTTTTCCATCAACTTTTTGCAGTCCCCTTATATATGTGTGTTCCGGAAATGTTCCACATTTGGACCAAGAAGCAACAAAAAAGCAACATCATGATAAAAAGAGAATATATTGGCGTTGTCAAGGATTTCATGTAATTTACACCCACCATCAACTCTCGTGGAAGCAGCAGTTAAGAAATCAAAGGAAATACTGTACTGGGTGAATTTGCTGTAAATGATCTCTTTAAAGCCAGGATGCCCCTTTGAAGGCTATGGAGCGCCTGACTCAAGCCGTGGCATTTTCAGTGGCTCATGTGTGTATAAAATCTGGCCAATGAATAAGAAAAACAATAGAATTGATGCCTTTGAATTATGGCGTGGGCAAAAAATATTGAAAGTATCATGGACTTCCAGAAAAACAAATAAGCCTGTCTTGGAGGAAGTACAACCAGAGTGGTGCTTAGAATTGAGGATGGCAAGACTTTATTTCACATTCTTTGTACATACTCTCAGGAGACACCGTCCCTAGATAAAAGGCACCATGCTCGATAAAGTCAGTGAACGAGAGGAAGACCCCCAGTGCCATGGATGGACACACGACGTCAGCAATGGCCTCAAGCTCAAAATGATTGTGAGGCTGGGACAGGACGGACGTGTGCTTCCTTCGACAGGACCTGGGGTTGCTATGAGATGGAATCAAGTGGGTGGCACAAATTACTAATGTCAATCACAGCAGTTTTTTCTATGTGCACAGTATTTCCTGTTCCAGTACACTCCTTTAGCTGTTTGAGCGCATTGACACTCTGTTCTTGGTGTTCTCAGAAGGAATATGATGAAGTAGGAATACACCATGAAACTAGCTGGGTGACCTGGGTTTCCATTAGTTAAAAGCGCTGTGAGTTTGGACAAGTCACTTAGCTTCTTTGGTCCCCTTCTCATCTGGAAGATGTAGCTTGCCATATTCTCAACCAAATATGTGCTGGGCATCTCGGATACTCATGGCCTGTAGGGCATAGAATGTGGAACTGCAGGAGCAGACAGCACTGTGGGGAGAGGAGGAGAGTTAGTGGGAAGATCGGCAGAGGTGAGGCGATGTCACATGTGAGACCTCCAGTGACCGGGCACTAAGGGACAGGGGTAGAATGGAAGGCTGCTGGCAGCCTCTTTGGAATGTAGGGTGGGAATGGGAGATTCTGGTTAGGGACGTTTGAAAATGTAGACCAAATCAAGGATGGATGAATTGATTGTCAACACCCCTACCTCCTTCCATTCAATTGATCATGAGTCAGTGACCATATAGGACAGAGTAGAACTGATCCGTAGGGTTCCCCCAGACTGGGAGTGATCTCCTGAGAGGAGCATGGAGCCTCATCTTTCTCCAGGGAAGCAGCTTTTGGTGTTGAGCTGCTGACCTTGTGGTTAGTAGCATAAAGCGTGATCCACTGGGTCACCAAGGCATCTGTGATGATAAAATTGGTCTCTATAAACCAGTGTCCAGACCAAGAAGATTCTGTGGATGGTTCTGGGTTTGGGTGGGACAGATGGGTCACCGTCTCTTTACAACTGTGAGCTCCCTAGCACCTAGTGCTCTAGGAAAGAAAGGAATAGAGAAGGGAGGACAGGTCCTACACGTACCAGAACCCCAGCTCGTTTTCCCTGCTGGAGGGCGGCACTTCCCCACATGGAGAAGCTGAGGTCCGCTTGGCTGGGCTTCGGTGCGCACATGAAACGTTCCTCACTGATTGGCGGCTGCGCCGACCTGGTTGGGAGACCAGGAGTCCTCGTCCCGTGGCAAATTATTAATCTTTATCATGGTCCGGTTAATTTCCTTAGTGCAGAGCGGATACTTCCAGGCCCCTAAATCTCACACTGAGGCAGACTTCAGCTACTTTAATTTCTGGCTGCGATTCAGCGTCTAGCTAACGCTTCCCAAATGCTCATTTTCTGGATGAGATGTTACTGGGGATGCAGTAACCTGCGACACTCCCCTCCCCCTCTTCCCCCCGCCCCCCCTCACGACCGACCACCTCCCTTTTCTTTCTTACTAGTAACCCCCTGCGCAGCCCTCCCCCAACTCCCACCCCCTATCTCTTCTTTCATTTCGCCTGTTCCCTCCCTGCCAAATAAATTCCGGGTTTTAAAGAGGTGTCCTCTTGGGTTGAAATCCTGGCGTGAAGAGGCAGCATTTGACCTTCCCTGATTACCACGCTGCTGATTCCGCGGGGGGGGGGGGGGGGGGGGGGGGGGGATCACGTTCTCCCTCTGTCTCTCTCTTTCTTCCGTCTGCCTCTTAAAAGAAAATAAAACAAAAACTACCCACCTCCCCTTTCAAATAAAAAAAAAGAGAGCGAGAGAGAGAGGGTGTATGAGAGAGAATTTGACATTATTGTATAATTTAAAATTGCACAGCCTAGAGCCCACAAAACCGAGCATGTAATTACACACTTACTAGAGGTAACAGCGGTGCTGATAATTATTCTTTACACAGGAGAGACCCTGCTGATATCCCACAGTCAGAAAGTGGGAACTACAATATCTTTAATACCATCCTCCGAGACCCGCATGAGCAGAAGAGAAGTATGAGAAGGCTCACAGGGTCCAGAGCAATATCTTCATCGCGCCGGAATGTCAGGGGCTTCAGCACAACAGAAATCAATAGTTTCTAGTACATTTTTTGTACATTTTTTATGACCCACCCTGAAAGAGTACAGGGAAGGCAGGAGTACTGAACAGTATAAAACAAAACCCCTTAACCTAAGGCTTGTCTGTTTAGCCATGTCATGCAACCTTAGTTGATGACAGACGAGTTCTTTATCCGATCAACAGAACCGTGCTGCTGGAGCAGGATTGCCCTCCTCAAATGCTCTGGTCACTGTACCAGCTTTTCACCTCAACCATGAACCCCTTCCGCTCTCTAGGTGTCCCCGTGAAAGAAGCACCTCCGCTTATTACCGGCTAGAAATATAAAGTTATGCGGAACTGAGAGGAGATAAGTATGTGTCCACGTGTCTTCTCTGGATTCTCTTCTATGGGGCCCGTTTCCCTCTCCTTCCAAGGAGTTGGTTGCTTTTCCAAAGTAAGAAATGAGCAAGCACTCGCTGAAGCACTGAGCAGCATGGAAGCCAGCGCTGAATTCCAGATACGGAAGTGAAGGAATTTCAGCTAAAGGAACCAAGAGCGCAACTTTAATACAGACGATCCCTGCTTTCAGAAGGAGAACAACTTGATCTTTGCAGCTTTAACCTACCTATAGCAGCTGGCTCAAGGGCTCACACTATTACTGCTGTATAAACCCAGCAGCGTCCTCAAGTAGAGTCTCAAAAGCAAACAAACAGAACGAGAGACTCTGGCTACACGGAGCTACATGTGTTCGTGTACATGGGAGATTTCCAACTTGGGCTGGCCTGCCTTCCTGTGTTAGTCTGGGTACATTAGAGAACCAAATCCACAGAAACTCGTGTACAGAGAGAGTTTTATATAAAGGGTAAGTTTAAATCAAGAAAATATCCCAAACCCAGTGCTGCCCAAGCCCACAAGTCCAACATTAACCCATTAACCCATATATCCGACACCAATCCACAAAGTCCTCCCCGATCTCACAAAACACACACTAGGATGCTGGCTGTAGGAAGAAAGCCGAATCAGTGAACGTATAAGTATATCAGCATTGGCAGGAGACTCCACACGGCTGCTCCAGCACCCAGTGCTACATGGAGTAGGTCAATCTGGCTTCTCCTCGGGGATGCCTTGCAGGAAGTGAGCCTTGCCAGCTAAAGCAGGGAACTGGCTAAGGCAGCTGTACCCTGGTCTGACCATCACAAAGCAAGAGACCCAAAAACTAGAAAGGCGAGGCTCAAGGAGCCATTTTTCTCTCCGCTCTTCAATTAACCTCACATGTGTTTATCAGCCAGGTTGGCACAATAAACTTTAACTCACTTCCCGTTTACAAGATGGACCAATGATGATGTACACAGATCAACAGTAACAAAGGTCACAGAGCCAATAAAGTGTCAAGAACTAAGGCTCAACCCAAACGTCTGGACATTGTTTCATCAGAGGCGTACACCACAGGGCTCCATTGACATTGCAGATGACAAAGGGCAGGCCCTCACAGATCCCTTGTAAGACGTGAAAACATCATCACAAACAATCAAACAAAAGACTGTTCAGAACAGTCTCTGGTTGCACCCCAGGGACAGTATCTGGCTGGTGTGTGAGTGGAGAGACCAGAGGAAGCCACATGAGCTGCTGGGTGAGCCGAGAATGGAGAAGAAGGCAGGGATAGGTAGATGTCTGTGGTGGGTGAGCAGAGAGAACAGCCCTGGAAAGCCCCCCTTCACCGTACAGATGTGCAGGGCCGTGGGGGCATTTCAATTGAACAGCTGGTAAGCCAGTGGGCTGTGTCACCAGGCTTTTGTGTATGGCTTGCATGGGGCACAGTGTGATTAAAAGGCCGTGACATGGCTGCTGCTGCTGCTGCTGCTGCTGCTGCTGTTGCTGCTGCTGCTGCTGTAACATGGCTTTTACCGGCTGACCTCGGGAAAGGGCTCCACAGGTGTGTGAAGGCTTTCCTAACCTGGCCCCTCCTCTATGACTCCTGCAGCTGTTGATCACAGGGCAGGGATGCTGATGAGAGTCTCAATACCCCCAAATGCAAACTCCCCTCCAGGGAGTCAAGGCTGACTCACAGCAAGCCTGTAGGACAGGGTGAACCTGCACCCTATGGCTTTCTGAGACTATTAACTCTTTGTGGGAGTAGAAAGCCCCGCTTTCTCCCATGGAGTGGCTGGTGGTTTTGAACTGCTGACCTTGGGGTTAGCAGCTCAATATGTAACTGCTACACCACCAGAGTTCCTTCTGAGTCTCCTTAGAGAGTGGTGATTAGCAGGGCTGCCTTGGAGCACTCTTGTGAGGCAATTGAGTTAGTCTTTTGCTTTGTGTTTCTGCCTTTGACCTTTCTGGTAATCCCTGCTCCATGCTGGTGACCTTACAACCTGGATGAAAGCTCTAGGTGTGATCTATCCCACAGTCGTATTTGTTCTGGGATAAGCACCAGGTGCTTCGTATCACCGGATCCAATCACAAGGGTTCTGGAGTCCGGCCGAGGAGCTATAAAGAGGGCACAATAGAGAGCATGCTCGGTCTTTGGGGGCAGGGGAACTTGTCCAACATTCCCTCAACCCAGATGACTGTGTCCCTTGTGGATCAGGCCCTGGCCACGCTTGGGTGCCTGCTTTTCTGGAGGAGAAATGGAAGAATGCAGCCTGACTGATGATACAGGAGTGAACATCGGCTAAGGAGTGGGCCGAGGAGCTCGGAGCCCAGGAGGGCACCTGCAGAGAGTTCTGAGACGACTTCTCCTGAGGCCCTGGCGGCTGGAGTCTTCACTCTTTTGTCCTTTCTGCTCAAACAGGCAGTGTTTGAAGAGCTCAGGTTGACGGAGTTACAAAAAGGGGGCCAGAGGAGTTGCCGTAGAGGCAAGCCATGGGAATTAACTGGACACAAAGCCTTGTGGGATCCTCCGTGTACGTGACTGCTTTCTTTACAGGGTTCTTTCTCTGATCCTATCCCGAAGACCTAGGAGAGTTACCAGCTTAGGGGCACAGTTTTGGGGTCCAACACATCTGGCTCTGAGTTCCAGCCATGCTACTCATCAGTCACATGGGTTTGGGCAGGTTCCTTTCTCCGAGCCTCAGTTTCTTTACCTGCAAAATGGGACTAAAATTCTCTATGTCTGAGTTTCTGGGAGGAATCAGTAATAGATATTTCTGCCTCTAGCTCATAACTGGTACACATTAGAGACTCAGTAAGGATTAGTTCCTCTACCTCCTCTTTCTTGATTTAGTCCCCATTCCATGCTCCTGTCTCTTTAAATTCTGAGGCATCCCACGTTGAAGGGAAAGATGGGGGTCAAGTGAAACGACATATTCTGTCAAACACTCTTATGAGATTAATTTCAACTTCAGAGGACGGGTGTCCAATTGCTGACCTCGTGGAGAGGAAAACTCAATCCTGCAGGAGTCCCTGTTAGCAGGATTGTTTCATTTTGAAACCTGTAAGCACATCGCTGCCACCACCATGTGAGAAACCCCTATAGAGTCTGTGACATGGATGCAAAGAAATCATATCACGAAAACCTCTCATATGGGAGGGATGAAGGGAGCAGGGCACGGAGAAGGGTTGCTCTTAGACTCACTCATTCTTTCTTATTTTGTAAAGAACATTGTTGGTAGTCTTAGAATACATAAAGCTGCTCAGGATACGCAATCAGTACAGAGTGGAGAAAAGGGGCTCTCACGTTCATTCTGGAAAATGATGGTGCGTCTCATGGCTGGCCCCTGCCTGCCTCCTCCTGCCTCTCTGTGGCAGTGGACAGGTTAGAGACACTTGTAAAACATTTGACTTTGCTGTGTCTCAGGTCTTCGCTTCCCCTGTCCACCTCTCGCCCCCACATACCCACAAACATTCCCTCCTTTGTGAAAATCTGTTTTCACCGCAGGAGCACACGCTGTCTCTTCTAGCCACAGCACTACTTGCTAATTCAACGATTCATCTTTAACGAGGCCCCCTGCCAATGTTTAAATAGCATTCAGAACAAAGAAAAGGCAATATTTCCAAAACAGCTGCTTCGAGGACAGCATCCTCATGGTTAAGCTCATCAGCAAATCCAGAAAAATACAGACGGTTATTATAGAGAGTGATGTTTTCTTTCTATCTAGAGGTGGGTGTAGACTTGGATAAAAATACTTACTTTTTGGATGGCAAAGATTTTAAATATAAGCATCCTGACAAGTTTGACTGGCTTCTGTGTTGATCTAAAGAAGTGCTATTTCTGATGTGGTTTTACTGTGTCTCGGAATACTCTGGGAGACACCATGTGATAATGAAATGAATGTTTTTCAAAAGATTTGGAGATGAGAATGGGCTCACTCTCTATTTCTGTCACTTATTAGCCAGGTGGGTGAGTGGGTCATCACATATAGTTTTCTTGGTGACATTGGGGTGATGTGAATTTTCCCTTGTGGAGACATATCCATGTGGCTCTTATAGTGTATAACATCCAGTGGACCTGCAACACTTGTTGCTGTCATTGCCTTTCTGAAATTCAGTACCGCCTGGGTGCATGAGGAGGAAGTAGAATCAGAAGGACACTGAGCCTGTGTCCAGGGCCACCAGCCAGTAGGAAGCTTCCAGGTTAGCTGCTTTTCAAGTGGACTTTTGCGGTCCCCTCAGAGTCATCCTCTGAGTTAGAAAGTGAAGGCTGAAGATCATCTAGGGGTGGTGCCTGGTAAAACGTCCCCTGCGGCTTTTACTATTTTCTTTTTTAAAGGAATAGTGGACATTGCCAAGAAGTGACAAGGGATGATAAAATAAATCCAAGAAAAGTAGTAGAAAGAGATGAGTTTCCGTAAGAAAATGGACTCTCAAACAGAAAACGATATGGAAGTGATATAAAAAAATCCAAGAACCGATTCTTTGAAGGAGATGAAAAGGCAAACAACTGATGAAAATCTAAATAAAAAGTGAAAGGGGAAGGAGAGAGAGAGACACAGAGAGAGAACATTTCTCCCGAAATAGGAGATATAAACCCAAATAAACTTTTTCCTTATTAGTGAAGGATCGAGCTGATGTTTAGAGAGATACGCGCAGGGATCTAGAAGACAAAGGGGCAGGGGATGAGAAACAATCAAGGCCTCACTTCTGTCACTCTGGTTGTCAGGTTTTCCTGTGAATCCCATTGCATGCTGTATGTTACGTGTGCTCTCTTGAAGTTGATTTCTAACACTTGTGGTGAAGCAAGCCTTACTAACTTGATTGTGAACACAGCAAGGGGTACTTTGTTTTTCATGATCCTCTTTTTCTTAAGTGAAATCTGCCTACTTCTCTATTGTATAGAATTTGGAAATATCTATTATAAAAATGACTACAGTGGGTGTATTTGGGGAAGGAGGTTATGGATGTAATCAATTTTTTACTCTTTGATTCCATATTTCATAACATGAAGGTAAGTAAAAATATTGCTACAGGACCATAAAACATTCATTAAACAAAAATTTCAAAATGCAAAGCGATTGTTTCTTGGCATATCCTTCATCTAGGTCTATGCACGTCTGAAGGTGGGATTTCCATTTCTCCAACTCTTACCTACAGAATCCTGTGCTCTTTGATCTACACCATGTCAAAAACGTTTGGACACCCTTGAGGGTGTTTCTTATTCAATGTTCTTTGAGTTTAGAAAGCAAAAAGAAGTCTGACGGGGAAACATCAGGGACGTAGGGTGGACAGGGTAGGTTTCTCAATGAAATTCTCATAGCAGAGCCTCAAACAATGAGCAGTTGCATTGTTGTGATGGGGAAAAATATTTAGAACAATTTTTCCTTTTTCTTGTTCTTTTTTCCCTCTCAACAATTTCCTTTTAATTCTCTTAAAACTTCTTGATAAAAAATCCACTATGATTGTCCTCTGCCCTATGAGAAAATCTATGACGGGAACTCCTTGGTTCTGACCTGATATGAAGCAGAACCTCCTGAGCTGCTCTCACTGCCTTGATTTAAACTGGCACAGTCGATCCCCTCCAAAGCCACTGCTTGGACTGGGCCCCTTTTGGAAGGCCCTCTGAGACTCATACAAGTGGATTACTTGTCTGTAGCTATCCACTGATCACAGAGTCATGTTGAAACATGTTTTGTTTGGATTAAATCCATGCATGTTGGAATTGGGACCTTAGCAGCCAGATTTCTCAACTTACCCTCATACATGTATTATCAGAAACGAGGGCTAGCTAGTCTTCAATGACATCGTTTGCATGATTTAGACAATCAAAGATGTTTACCTGCATTTTATTGACTATACATAGGCAGGCCACTGGGTGGATAATAATAAACTACGGATAACAATGAAAAGACCAGGAATTCCGGAACACCCAATTGTGTGCATTCTGAGCCTATACATAGACCAAGAGTCGGTTATTAGAACAGTATAAGGGGATGCTGCTGGGATTAAAGCCAGGAAAGATGTGTGCCAGGTTTGTGTTCCTTTATCACACTTATTCAATCTATGTGCTAAGCAAATAATCCAAGAAGATGGATTGTATGAAGACAAATGTGACATCAGGATGGGAAAAGACTCATTAACCGTCTACTATATTTCGATTCTGCAACCCTGTTGGCTAACATCAAAGAAGACTGAAGCACAATGAAGATTCAGCGACTGCCTTTCATGTTTTGCACCTCAGCATAAAGGAAACAAAAGTCCCCACACCCGAACCAGTTAGAAACATCATGATCAGTGCTGGAAAGATTGAGGTGGTCACGGGTTTCGGTTTCCTTGGACTCGGAATCAATGCCCCTGGAAGCAGCAGTCAGGAAATGAAGTGACATATTGCATGGGGAAAACAGACTGTAAAAGACCTCCTGAAAGTGGTAAGAAGTAAAGCTATCACTTTGAAGACCAAATTGTACCTGACCCCAGACATGGTATTTTCAATGGCTTCATAGGCATGAAGAATTGATGCTTTGAGCTATGTTGTTAGAGAATAGTCTTAAAGACACCCTAACTGCCAGAGAGATAACAAATTATTCTTGGAAGAATTAGAATCAAAATCCTCCTCAGAAGCAAAACTGGTAAAATTTTGCCTTGCTTACTTTGGATGTGTTCTCGAGGGACCCAGCTCTGGAGAAGGACATCATGCTTGGTAATGTAGAAGGTCAGCAATAAAGAAAACCCATAGCAAGATGGAATGACATCATGATTCCAACAACGGACTCCAACATAGGAATGATGGTGAGTTTGAAGACAAATGGGTGCATAAGCAAATGTGGTGACGAAAGCTGATGATGCCCAGCTATGAAAATATATAGCATCTGGGATCTTAAAGGCTTGGTAAACAACAAAAAGACTGGGATCTTAAAGGCTTGGAAACAACAAAACCCACATGCAAGAAGCACTCCAGCCTGTGTGATCACGAGGTGTCGAAGGGATGAGGTATCAGGCATCAAAGAACAAAAAAAAATCATATCATTGTGAATGAGGGGAGTGCATAGTGGGAACCCAAAGCCCATCTGTAGACAACTGGACACCCCTTTACAAAAGGGTCCCGGGGAGGATATGAGCAAGTCAGGGTGCAGTGTACCAACAATGAAACATACAGCTTTCCTCTAGTTCCTAAATGGTTCCCCACCCACTATCATGATCCCAATTCTACCTTACAAATCTGGCTAGACCAGAGGATGTATACTGGGACAGATAGGAACTGGAAACATAGGGAATCCAGGACAGATGACCCCTTCAGGACCAGTGGTGACAGTGGTGATACTAGGCGGGTGGAGGGAGGATGGGGTAGAGAGGGGGAACCGATTATAAGGATCTTCACATAGCCTTCTCTCTGGGGGACAGACAACAGAAAAGTGGGTGAAAGGAGATGTCAGACAGTGGAAAATATGACAAAACCATAATTTATGAATTATTAAGGGCTTATGAGGGAGGGAGAGAGGGGGGAAATGAGGAGGTGATGCCAGGAGCTTTCGTGGAGAGCAAATGTTTTGAGAATGATGAGGATAACGAATGTACAAATGTGCTTTACACAATTGATGTATGTATGGATTGTGATGAGTTGTATGAGCCCCCGAGCCCCCAATAAAATGATTTTAAAAAAAGGAATGATTGTGAGTATGGGATGGAACTGGACGCATTTCTTTCTGCTGTTCACGGGGCTGCTATGCCTTGCAACCAACTGGAGACACCATAACAACTGCCAAGCAGGTTAACCCATTATTCATCAGTTAACCTTTAAAAGGTTAGAAGTTGCCTCTGAAGGGCAGGCCACTGGATGGACTCAGGGCACTGATGTTGCAATAGTAGGAGGATCTACAGCAGTATGGACCAGTGAGGACCAGAGTGATTTAGATGGAGAGTCGTGGGCGCCATCACTTGGATGAACAGTGTGGACTACCACCGCACCTCTTACAAAGGGGTGAGGGCCAGAAGGAAGAGGTTTCCCTGCTGCTAAAGAGCTGTAGCGCTTATTTGTGCAGGCTACAGACCCTCACGATGTGACTTGGCCCCTGGGCTGCGTGGTGGGAGTCATGAGGCCTCTTAGGCAGCATAGGCCAGAGTGGCACACTGGCAAGAGAGCGAGCCATGTGAGCCCAGCAGAATGGCAGGAGCTAGCAGCAGAGGTCTAGAAGGGCCAGAGGGAGAGCTTGGGGTCTTTCTGCTGGCGAAGCAAGGCTCTGAGAGGCCCAGTGGCGGAGTAGAAGTCTTGGTAGTCATGCAGGGGACTCTATCCCACCCACCCTCCAGCAGCCTGGTGGTAGCCAGACACATTGCATCTGACCTGAACCATGGTGTGCCTGCCCAGAGACCTAAGAATAGACACGGGTCATCTGAGGAAGCATTTTTTCTACTCTAGACTCTCGTTGCTGCTTGCCATCTGCATCCTACCAATAACAATAGCTTTCAATCTGCCACTCTGTGTATGTGCCCTGTGGATCTGGTCAGATTACAGAGGAATCTTAACACCCGAGGAATGGCTGATGCCAGGAGGTATCTGTGTGTCTTATTCCTACCAGGCTTATGGCTGTCTGGGAGTCTGAAGTGTTGTCTGCTGTGTGCGCAGTGAAGATAGACATTCAATAACATTCCATATACTTGTGGTAAACGAGGTAGGCCTTTCAAGTGAATTATTTCGTGAATAGAACGTATCTCAATGAGTACACATTTTTATTTTGAAAATTCTTAGCACTCTTTGATCTTTTCTTAAAATTTGGAGTTTAACTTCTCACAATAACTATCTGGAGTTGAAACACAGTGAAGACTGCAGAGTTCAGGGAAGGGTGGAGGCCCTTTGTGGAATGATTCTCCAACTCAGCCATTTCTCTTCTACCCTTCCTGCTAAGTTTTCATTCCTAAGTGGGCTATGTCCTAGAAAGGCTCTGGATGCTTCTACACCATGTTGTTCTCTCACAAAGAGACTCCCCTCTTCACCCTGTGTTAGTCTGGGTAGACAAGAGAAACAAATCCATGGACACACATATGTATATAAGAAAGAGCTTTATATACAAGAGCAATTGAACATTGAGGAAAACATTCCAGTCCAGTCCAGATCAAGTCCAGAAGTCCAGTACTAGCTCATATATCCGATAGCAATCTACAAAGTCCTCTTCAGACTCATGAAACACATGCAATGACACCAAATGAAGATCACAGGCCAGTGCGTACAAAGTCCTTGGATCCAGTGTCACTGGAAACATTTCAGCGCTGGCAGGGTCTCTGCATCAGGGTAGGTCCATGTGTCTTGTCAACTACTATGTCTCCCAGGGTGTATGTAGGGAGTCTCCCACTGCCAAGGAGGAAGTATCAGATTTCCCAGAATTCTCAGGAGAAGGCCATGCAAACCCAGAGGCCTCATTGGCTGTGATCTGATTGACAAGCCAGACTATAGCCCTACACTCTTAATCCTCAAACTGACAAACGATTATAAATCTACCACACACCCCAACTTTCATTGGATATCAAGATCCTTTTGTGGGTTGCTGTCAAGTTGATTCCGACCCATGACAACTGCCTGTGTTTGGAATAGAATTACTACACAGGGTTTTTCAAGGTCATGAACATTCAGAATCAGGGCACCAGGCATTTCTTCCCAGTCACCTGTGAGTGGGTTCGAACGACCAACCTTGAGTTACTAGTCGAGGGCTTAAGTGTTTGTGCCACCCAAGGACTCCTATTCAAGTCCCGGTCATCCTTTATGACCCATCATGAGCTCTTTCCTCAAAGAAGCTACCACCCACGCTTCAATGAGAACTTGAGATTCAGCTCACGGCCTCCACCCTTATTCTGGCATTTGTTGCCTCTTGTATTTGTTTTCTTCTGTATTTTGTGTGATAGGATCATGCTCAACTTCTCCAGTGAAATAGACATTTCACAAATGTGGGTCTTTCCTACGAGTTAAAAGACTGGCTTTTGTAAGAGCAATCATCTTTAGGTTCAGGGTTCAACCAGCATTCTCGGCTGCACACCACTTCACAGGGTGGGCACTGGGTGCTGCCTGGTTGAGACCGGGATCCACCTGGAAGCTTGGACACCTGGAGCATGTGCCAACAGTCCTGTCCTAGGACGGGGCTTTAGAGAGCCTGGCTCTGCCTTTTTCTTGCTCAGAGCCTCTGCCATGGATGAGGAACCCATGGGGCCAAAGCCATGTGACCTCTCAGAATCTGTTGCCCTTCCCAATAGTCCTCTCTCGGGGTTCCTGGGATTCCCATCTATGTCGTCCCAGCCCATTTCCAGATTGAACTCTGAATCAGGCCTCCTGATTGTTCCAGTATGTTTACCCCTGGACAGCCTGGTATGGGAATGAAGGGGACACTTTGTGGAAGGGGTGATCTGAGCTGGACCATGCAGAAGATACTGTATGTATCGATTGGGACAAGGTCTCGTGTAGCATGGCAGTGGATCAGGGCCAGGGAGCTAGCCAAGCAGCCCAAGGGTTAGAAAATTGAACCAAAGTCTAGGTTCTTATGAAGGTATCCTAGTCAGAGTAGAAAGAAACAAAATAGTTTATTGGATTGGTAGCCTGATTTATTATGAATAAAATGCAGACATACGGCATGTGCACCTCTGTTTATATTCTTGCCTTAGGCCTGCAAGTGTCAGAGGTCATCCTACGCTCAATAAGCTCGTGTTTAATGAATGAAGGAATCAATGCTGAGTATGAGGAGTGTTTCCGTATATTATTCATTAGTGGATATACTCATTTTGAGAAACTAATACGATGGTGTAAGTGAATGTACTTTATAAACTCCAAGGCCACATAATTATGCAATATTGCTTTGCTGCTTTCATTCAAGACAGCCTTCCCTGCATCCTTTCTCCGGGCTTGTTCTTAGTGGAATATTCAGGCAGGACAGTAGCAGAACTGAAATTAATTTTACTAACTGATCTCCTGGCTCAAAACCAGATGAAATGAGATCTGCCTATCACCTTACCAGTTACATTGTCGATTTTCAAATGTTGGATTCTTCAAGGGGGGCCTTTTTCTGGAGCTGGGGAAGGGAATCCAGAGGGTCGCAGGGCCCTCGCTAGGGGTCTTCCTTGAGGAAACTCTTCCAATCACCGAACGTCTGTTGGACCACAGCCCACCACGAACCCTTCATGTCCACATTGGGCTCCATGCGTGGCTTCTTTGCATCTATGTGTCCTTTCTCATCTCCCATGATCACAGTCTTGCTATTACCCCTGAAGTACATCTATCAATACCCCTCTGTAATGCATGATCCTCCACGTTGCCATGTCTGCCGACCTTGTTCTTAGAGAATTTAACCTTGTTGATATCTGGATTTGCCTTATCTTGGGTTGCCTGACTTATGTAACACAGCCCCCATCCTCGGAGGAGTAGATGGGTCAGTTGGCCTGCAGCTTCATGGTGACCTGGGCGCAATGCAATGAAAGTCTACCCAGCCCTGGGCTCTCGACATGACCAACAGCAGATTAGTTTGTTGGGATCCACAGGACCTTCCAGGGCTGAACTAGATTGCTTGACCTTTCTTCCTAGCACATCTGGAAGCTCTGGTAAACTTGCTCAGCATCACAACAACATGTACGTCTTCAGGGACAGGTGAGTGGGGTCTGTGCTTGAGGGACACTGGCCTGAAGTAAGAGTTGGGTCTCCTGCCTGGAAGAGGACACGATGACCACAGAGCCACCAATGCCTTGTGGGGAAGGAGGTTTACATAAAAATAAATGCCCCTGTAGGTAGGTATGCTCCCACAGCTTGTGCTTGGTGGCTTTCAGGGACAGTCCCTGCTCAGCAATACTCAGGCTGGCCACCCACTTTAGCCCCTTTCCCCCCAAGGAGACATTAATTCAATGAAGACGTGTGGGACATTAACCGATCTCAGACTGCTTGTTTGTTTGTTTGTTTTAGATGACTAACCTAGAGCCCTGGCCTCCAGAGTGTTCCCAATCAGAACAGAGACAACAAACAAAACACAAAACAAAACCCATGGCTTTGGAGTTGATTCTGACTCATAGCAAACCTATACCTCAAAGTAGATCTGCCCCAAAGGGTGTCCAAGGCACCTTTATGGAAGCAGCCTGCCACCTCTCTCTCCTATGGAGCGGTTGGCAGCTTTGAACTACTGCCTTTTCAGGTAGAGTTTTTATCCACTGCACTGCTGGTGCTCCTTCGGGACACACAAAGGACTCGATAATTTGTCAAAACGTGTTAAAGTTATGGAATTAAAAATATGATGGTCTGATATGTAAACTTCTACTTAATTCACAAAAAAACATTATTTGAATTAAAAAAATCATTCTATTGGGGGGTTCTTACAGCTCTTATCACAATCCATCCATCTATTGTGCCAAGCACATTTGTACATAGATTGTCATCATCATTTTCAAAGCATTTTTTTCTACTTGAGCCCTTGGTATCAGCTCTTAATTTCCCCCCTCCCCCACCATTCCTCCCTCATGAACCCTTGATGATTTATAAATTTATAATCCCCCCCCAAGTGTTACACTGACTGCTGTCTCCCTTCACCCACTTTTCTGTTGTCCATCCCCATAGGAAGGGGTTATATGTAGATCACTGTGATCGGTTCCCCTTTTCTCACCATCCCCCCCCCCCCCCACTTTCCCCTTCTCCTCCTGGTATCTCTATTCTCATTATTGGTCCTGAGGGGTTTATCTGTGTTTCGAGTTCTCATCTGTAGCAGTGTACATGCTCTGGTCTAGTCAGGTTTGTAAGGTAAAATTGGGATCATGATGGTGGTGGGGTGGGGGTTGGGCAGGGGTGGGCAAGGCAGAATTAAAGAACTAGAGGAAAGTAGTAGGTTTCGTTGCTGCTATACTGCATCAGCTATTTGAAATTTTTGTTTTGTTCCCATTACAACAAATATGATAGGCTAGCTCACTTCCAATCTGGTTTTCTTTTGTCCTGTCTGAGCATGAATATTCCAAATTCCCTTGCAGCCAGGAGTGACCGTGTTCCGGTGGAAATGCAAGCAGGGGGACGGGGTGGGCGGGGCGAGCATGGCCATCTTCCCTCCTGCCTGCAATGAGGGGCGCGGGCTGAGGCCCAGCGCCACCTCTAAGGCTGGCACCCTGGAGAGGAGGGCCCTGGGGGCCTTCATAGCACCACCCCATCCGCAAACAGCCTGCTTCTGCATGAGCTGGGTGCTTTTCCTTTTAAGCCACTGTTTCTGACGTTGACTGGGGCTTGCAGCCCAAAGCAATCCTACCTCGAACAGCTGCTGTCCCACAAGAGCTGTGACTTGGGGTCTCTCACGTCATTAGCCATGCCATTAGCCCATCCTGCCCTTCCAGCACAATCTGCATTAAGGCAGACATTCCAGGCTCCCTGCATGCATGGATTATTGACCTACAGTTAGGGCAGGAACCTTAATGAGTGGCAAGAATCACAGATGACATCATTTAGTATGCAGGCCACAAACCAGGAATGAGCACCATTTCATTTATCCTTAGTGGACCCCAGCAGGGACCTTCCTATCCCCAGCAGGGACAGTCCATTTCTCCTGTCCATGTTTTGCTCTCAGCCATCCTTGCCTTCCAGAAGAAACTCTTCCTTTGAATATCCGTGCCAAGCTTCTCTGAAGGAGCCTTTCCAGCTGGGCTGGCTTCTCTCGCTCTACTTTCTCCCGGCCTGCTCACCTTTGATACCCTTGAAATACGCATCTTAGGGAATTTCCTCCTGAGCCCTGGTCTGATGGCTCTCTTCACACTACCTAGGAGGTCACATAGCGCACTTCAACCAAGAGGGACAAGTGCTAAGCCCCCACAGAAACATGGGCCAAGCACAGGGCAAACAGAGGGGAGGAGTATTTGTTCCCAGGAGTGAGGGCCGGGTGCTGGGTTTGGAGAAGGTGTTCCTGTGTGGCTGCACTTGGCTCCTTTGTACCTTGTAGGTATTGCGTTAGTTATAAGTTGAAGGTTGGCGGCAGCCCGGCATCAAACAAGTCCATTGGCACGATTTCCCCAGCAGCATATGCTCATTCTGTGCCTCGGTTGTACACTTTGGTCATTCTCACAACATCTTAAATTTTTTCATAATACAGCATAATGAAAACATAACTTATATACACCAGAAGGGAAAAAAAGGCACATGACTTGTTGTAGCACAATATTTGCTTTATTTCTGTGCTCTGGAACCAAAGCAGCAATCTCACTGACGTATGCCTGCATGCATGTGTATCTGGACATATGGGGAGGAGGACTGTTTTTCCAATCCAAGAGGAAGTAAATTCTGGGTGGAGATCATTAGGATTGCTAATGGGTGGCATGCCTGGGGAGCATGGATCAATCTCTTACAGATAGAGACGTGAGGAAGTGGGGAGAGAGCCCTTGAACACGAGACTGGAAAAGGATATTTGGAGCAGAGTTTGAAGGAGTGCAGAAGCTTTGAAGGATTTGAACAGATGAATGGTAACAACTCATCTGTTGGTTGTATTAGCAGGAAAGGGGAACGTGTATTAGCATTGTAATTAGGGGGAAAGAAGTAAAGGAACTATATTAGTAAGTACCAGATGCTTGGGTTATAGTGGTAGGCGGAGAGTAGTCTTCACTTTAACAAACTCTGTGAGGGTGTTGACACTAT
This sequence comes from Tenrec ecaudatus, assembly GCF_050624435.1. Taxonomy (NCBI): domain Eukaryota; kingdom Metazoa; phylum Chordata; class Mammalia; order Afrosoricida; family Tenrecidae; genus Tenrec; species Tenrec ecaudatus. Next base: position 86,081,903 of record NC_134537.1, on the reverse strand, counting down.
ACTGAACGTGTTGACCAGGGCTGTAGTCTCATCTAAGACTTGACTAGAGAGAGGGTGACACAAGATTGTCAACACCAGGAGGGGGAGATCCTGGAGGGCACATTCTCATCAGTCAGCTATAGTCTCCGTCCACTTCTCATTTGCCTTCTGCGAAGGTTCGTGGTCAACTGAAAAAGGATGGTGTAGAAAATTGAGAGAGCTTGAGGGCAGGATTGAAGAAAGATCCTTTGAAGAACGGGAAACCTGAGTTGGTCGAAGTACTTGATCACTGAGTCCTCGATCTTGTATTTCTGTTTCAGCTGATTGAAATAGCGTGGACATCAAATCCAAGCAGGGAGAACACATTTTTTTCCCCCTCTCCAGGTAGTGTAAATTTGAGATCAATAGACTCTAAATTAATTTATATTGAAAATTAAACTAAATGGAAATGGAAGGGACTAAGGAAGTCATGTATTAGCAAAACCTTAAAAGAAAGAGAACAGAGAACAGAGAGGGACAATATGTAAGAGAAGAAGGAGACAAAGAGGAAAGAAAATGGCTTGCTTAAAAAACATTTTTTTTCTAGCATCCTGTTCTGTCTCATGTGCAGATTGGCTGCATTCTGAGTGCATTTATGTAACTTGGAACCAAGGAAATCTTTAGTAAAATGAGCAGCTTATAAAATCGCCAAGGAGAAATATTTACTAGGTCGTGGGATAGATGAGAACAAGTTGGAACCAGTGGGGGTTGGGGTGCGGAATGAGCTTTAAAAATAAATTCCGTAGTCATCAGCCACAGCATGGACAGTGGGTGGAGGAAGAGATGGGTCTGGGATGTTTCTTAAAGAAGAGAAACAGAGAAGTCGGTGATGGGATCTGGCGGGGGTGATGGGGTCTGGCGGGCAAAGGTATCTAAAGGAACAGCCAAGGGGAGAGAGATTAAGAAAGCACCCTCAGGGCAGTAGGACTGGAGACAGTGTGGAGATGAGGGTCAATGCTGAGGTGGTGAGACACAGCCAGGCAGGCAAACATGGAAGGAAGCAGTCAGGCTGAGACAACAGTTTTCACTCGTCGGGAAGTGTGGGCCAAAAGCTATATAAAAATGACACGAGGAATAACTAGAAGATAAGAGGAAAGGTCAGGTATATAGGAAGCCTCGCTTTAAGGAAGGTTCTGGTCAACAGAAAAGGGATTGTGCAGAAAACTGAGTGAGGCTGGGAACAGTTGAACAAGATCCTTTGGAGAATGGGAGACTTGAACTTATTGAAAAGCTCAGTGGAAGTTGAGTGGAGAGGGCGAGCCGAGCTATAAGAGGGAAGGGAGAGTAGGAAACCCTCCTTTCTGCAGGAACCCCGGTGGCAAAGTGGGCGGCATATTGGACTGTTAGCTGCAAGAGTAGCAGTTCAAATCCCCAGCTGCTCTGCAGGAGAGAGCGAGGTGGCTTTCTGCTCCCGTCAAGGTCCACAGTCTGAGAAACCTACAGGGCGGTTCTCCCCTGTTCCACAGGGTTGCTAGCAGTCGACAGTACCAGAGGGGCAGTGCGTTCTCCTGTTTTTCTGGCGAGTAGCTGGAAATTGATACAGAGTGCTTGTATTTAGCATCTCTTGTGGAATACATAGAACCGACATTGTCATCTCTGTGCGACAGATGGGAAATTGGAGACTTCAGAGAAATTACGTGTCTTTATTAGCGAGGCTAAAACTGGGATATGAACTCGGGACTCCTGGAGTTGGTTAGTGTTTTGTCTTGTCTTATGTCTCTGTCTTTGTCCTACATTTAAGTGGAAGGGTGACTTGAGAGAATAATAAAAGGTAACACAATTATGGTTCCGTTGCCTAATTTCATTCACTCAGCACAGTAACTGCCTGAGGTAGGCAGTTACCAAGCATTGTCCTCATTACCCTGATGAGCAAACCGAGTATCAGGGAGGGTAAGTGACTTGAATCAGGCCAGAGAGCTGAGATGGCCCAGCCCTCCTTCTGGCTCCCAGTGTCTTTCCGTAGAGCCCTCCTGTTGACAACACTTCCGCCTCGACGCCGGAAGTGCTGGCGTAGACAGAGCTTCCCCGTCCCATCTCTCAATCTCCTCTCCTGGTGGCAACAGGGAAGAAGAGTACAATTTTCTCTCCTTGATACATGCACCATCATGTGACTTCCTTTGACCAATGCAATATGGGCTGGCAAGCCGTCCTTCACATTGTCTCCTGCACTGCCTTGACTCACGTGGAGGAAAAAGCCTACAACAAACGCTGCCTGAATGCTGACTGCTGACTCAACACCGGAAGCTGTTACCTGGCAAGTTGTCTGACCCTGCAGCAGACTGGTCAGTTGTTGGGCGCGTGGCGTCGGCTCCCAAGGGAACATGGCCCAGACGTGCACATGTTTGAGCCTGTTGTTCTATCCATCTTGTAGAAGGTCTTCCTCTCTTTTGGTGCCCTCTCTTTTACGAAGTACAGGGTCTTTCTCCAGGGCCTGGTCCCTCATGATAACATGTCCAAAGTATGTGAGACAAAAAACCTTGTCGTCCTCACTTCTAAGGGGTTTTCTGGTTGTACTTCTTCCAAGACAGGTTTGTTTACTCTTCTGGCAATCCGTGGTATTGTGCACATTCTTCCCCAACACCATGATCCAAATGCATGGATTCCTCTTTGGTTTTCCTCCTCCATGCACATGAGGGGATGGAGCAGACTTTAAGAGAATGCAGTTTGAGGGCTGTTACAGCAGCACAATCTAACCTATACAGCTGAGGACCAACAAAATCTCCCCAAAGGGGAAGAAAACGTCCCAGGGTCTTATAAATGGCTTCACCAGAAGAAGCAAGCATCTTCCCAGAACAGGGAGGAAATCAACATCGCTAAGTTTCCCCTAGTAGTTAAAATGCCATTAAGATTTTTTTTAAAGGTTATATTGGATGGTGAGTTTTTATGATGAGGCTCAGTTGTGGGCTTGAGGAGAAATTGTTTTTACAGATGGTCAGGGTGTGTTATGAGGAAATGGCCTTTTACAGGAGTTCAGATTGATGGAGTCCCCAGGGATCCCCTCTAACTCCACGCACAGAGGAAGTAGGGAGTGCATGGGGTTAGCCCCACGGCCAGTCTCCAACCTCCTCTGGGAGGGCCCAGGACCGGCACAGTGGAGACTGAGGCAAATCATGAAAGAGGGCAGCTTCAGTTGATGACTTAGAACCAAATTTGGAGCCCCCCACATTCCGGCTTGGGTCCTGTCACTCACTAGCTAAATTCCTTAGCTTCTCTGAGCCCCAGAAGTGTGGTCTATAAAATGGGATCAATAATACCTACCTCCAAATTATCACAAATCTTGATAACTTTAATATATCACAGTTATCATCTTTCTTTTGTTATTACTGTTAGGGTTTTACAGTGGGGGCCAGATGATCCAGGTCTTAATTTTTTCTTTCATTCAGTTTCCCAAGTCCAGGGAAGGTGGTGGAGGGGGAATAGGGAGTTAGAGGCTTCTTTTACCCTCCCCACCTCTTCTATTGTTTCTTCTTGTCTGGCTGTCTTTTGGGATGGTGAGACCTTGGGAAGTTCAGTTTAGATTTGGAGGTATGCTCTTTAAGAAGTTACCTTTGAATCACAAAAGCCGAGAACAGCCAGGGTGGGGCCAAGTGGGAAGGGAGACAATTCCAGGTTGATCAGAGCTGGCTCCAGGCTAATGTTCTAAGCTGGGAGGAGACAAAGAAGCCTTTCAACACACTGACTTACTACAGTGTCCAGCCTAGCTTGCCAGGAATGGAAGGAAAACTAATTTGGGTGGGTTCCTGCTCTGTCTGAACAGGCGCTCAATGAACTGACCATCTGATCTCACATGACTCTGGGGGACCTCAGTCCAGTCCCGACAGCCGCACTGAGTACAATCCAAGATGGGATCCAACTCCCCAACACAGTCATCGGCCTCAAAGGAGAGTTCATCTCATGGGGCCTGCTCCCCAAGATGCTCCACCTTGAACCTTGTCACCTCAAGAAATTTCCCTTTCTGGTTGGAAAGTTGTTCAACCCAAGAGAAGACACGACACGGCAGGCATTCCTTTAACAAAGAGCCCTTACGTGTTACTGACACAACCTCCGTCTTTCTGGCCGCCTCTCTAAAATCAGATGCCTATATTTACTCAATCATCCTAACAATCACATTTTACCAAACTACCTGCTTTCATCCATGAAAATGCAACTCACTGCCATCAAGTCCATTCTGACTCACCGGGACCCTGGAGGTCAGAGTCGAACCATAAGACTTTTAAGCACACTGCCACACCATTCTCCTTCAGAGCACCTGGGGGCCAATCTCCAATGACCTTGGCTAGCAGGCCAGCCCTTTACCATGCACACCCCTCTGCCCCGCCTCAACCACAGTGTTTTATTCTCTTACAATAAAGGCAGAATGCTCAATTTTCTAGGGATGACTCCCCCATGCCGCATCCCCCTCGCCTTGCTGACCACTGGTGGTGCACATGCATGCTTGGGCCACTGGCTTTAGAGGCTCAGAGATGCAAGAGGCATCTTACAACCTGGGGGGGCGGGCATTTGCATAGAGCAACGGATGTTCTCTCGGCTCCAGCCCCCTGGGTGGCCTCCATCTTGGCTTAGGCTCCGTCTCAGCACCGCCATCTGCTCGGAATGAGCAGCCTTTTGTGAAAAGCTGTGGGAGGATCAGCCTGGCTGATTGGCTGGAGCTGTGCCCAGAGTGCCCAGATGTACATTGCCCCGAAAGAGGGGGCACAGCTGGGGTTCACGGTCTCTCTGGAGGCTCAGGTTTTCTGAGGAAGCTCAACACGGCCTCCCACTTTCCGGCGGTACATTCTGCTCGCCTTGGCGGTGAGGGAGAAGGCCCACGGAGGCACTGTGCGCTCCCTTACCACCGTCTGCCTGCCATTGGCTGCCACTGGGGACATGCGGTTGCTTCCATGGAAACAGAACCCCGGATTGTTTTTCTAGAAAACGTCTCAATCTAATTTGTGTGGAGCTGGGTAGTGTGTGTGTGTGTGTGTGTGTGTGTGTGTGTGTGTGTGTGTGTGTGGTGGGGTGGGGTGGTATGGGGGTGTGTGATGTATTTCAATCACAGACTGGTGCTGAGAAAAAGAAAGAGAGAATTTGTACAGAACCCAATTTTCCTTGATTCTCAGAGAGTTAATCATTGTGGTGTATGTTAGGATTATGGACACAAGTGAGTCTTATGAAAGCGTGACTGAAAAGCCACTGGCTCCCTGGTGCTGCCGTGGTTAATTCTTGGACCCCCAACCACAAGGTCAGCAGTTTGAACCCACCGGCTCATTCCTGGAGGAAAGAGGCCATCTTTCCCCCCAAAGGGTCACTATAGAATTTACTTGTTGGCAGTGACGTTTGTTTGAGGAGCTGCTAGGAGACCTGGTGGGCTGTTATTAATAAAAAGTTGGCCGTTGGAACCCATCGGGAGACCCCGGGCTGAAAGTTGCGTGGAGACGTGCAGCCTCGGAAATCCCTGGGACTGTTCCAGATCTGTCTGCTAGGCATCCGTTCTGGGAGTCATACATGGACTGTGCAGCAGTCTGAAGACACCATTAGGGGCTCAGGCACAGCGCTAATGGGTGTGTGGCTGTTGTTGGGTGTGGCTGTTGATGGGATGAACAGTGGTTCTAGTCCACCAGCAGCTCCCCTGGAGAAAATCCCTGACAAGATGCTCTTGTAAAATGTCAGCCTAGCCCCTCCTACGGGGTAGTTGTACTCCGTCACTGGGGTCACTGGGAGCCAGGATCCTCTTGGCAGCACCCCGGTACCATTCATTCTCACCAGGGACCTCAGAGTACTTGACTTCTGCCTGGGTCTCAGCAGCACTGCCCTGAGAGAAGTGAGACACACTAGGGTGGCAGGACGTGGCCAGCGAAGGGCACTTCCGCTTTGCAGTTCCGTCGGGTGGGCTGAGCCTCTTCCAGGCAGGGCAACCGAGCCTGGGAAGGGCATAGCACAGTGTACTGACCTTTCCCCTGTTTCTCTTTCCCCATCCTCACTGGGAATGCTGTCCCCCTCCCCCCCTTTACAACTGCCATCTAGATTAGCTTCTCTGCCTCTCCCCGTCCTCTTGGATCTCTCTCGCTTGTCTTTTCTGGATTACCCACTTGGCACTCAGCACACGTGGGTGTATGCCACCTTAGGCTTTTCAAAGTTGTTGTTATTGTTGTTGTTTGGACCAGATTACAGATAGGGTCTATGTGTTATTACTGTAGGTAATGTTCTTCATGTTTTCGATGAGTACTTTCCACAGTGTGGGGCCTCCATTCTTATCTCAAACTTGAACAACGAATCCCAGGAAATGCCCTCCCCAGTAAAAGAAAGGAAAAATGCTCAAAGCTTCCTCCTCATGAGTTATGGTCCTACGTAGAGCAGCTGGCACGAAGTCAAACAACCACACTGCCCTCCTGTCGATTCTGTGTGCTGGCCTTTCTTGGCTGTCATCTTTATGGAAGTAGATCTCCTGGTCTTTCTTCCATAGCGACCTAGACTCAAGAAGTCTATAAATGCTGGTCTTTCCCCTGTCCTTCCTGGCAAGGAGTCCAACGCTGCTCCATGAGTGACTTTGGGTAAGTTCTATAGGAGAGATTAAAAATTCATTTTCCTTGTTCTATTGTGTTTTAGGGAAGACTCGCGGCTTCTACGCAGTGCATCTTCTGTCTTTTCAAGACTACAGTACTTAACATTCTGTTTTTACCCTCCCTACCCCAGGACCGGCACTGCGTGGTGTGCATTAACTACTAAAATTAAACACAATTCAGTTCTGTTCCAGGACTTTCAGCATATCCCCACACATCTCTAGAGACCCACGGATGGCTCTGAGCCCCAGATTGCAGCTCTCACTGTGGAGCGTCAACCATCCTTCAGTCCTGGCTTCATCGAGCTGCCTGCTTATAGCCCGTCTGCACTCCCCATTGGCACTGCCCGCCTGGCGCTCACCCAGGCTGGTCTGACACTTGCTGCTCAGGATGGGGAGGGGACCCAGGCAGACTTCCAATTCTTTCATGAGCTGGGTGCTGCCTGCAGCCAGCAAACTGTGAAGCCCTGTTCTAAAGCCTTCAGAGGTCCCCAGCATGGCAGAGTGGGGCACAGAGCCACGGGAAGTGGAGAAGCCGAGAGAGCTGCAGAAAGTAAATTAGCTCTTGGCATTGAGTCCTGCTGATATAAGCTCTTGATTTTTTTTTTTTCCCTTTTACCCCTCAAGTACCACTTAAGCCCGGGTGCTTGCTTCCCCACGAACAATGGAGCCGAATGTTCATTTGTTTGCTTGGAAAGGGCTGGGCTCTGCCCCCTCTCAGATTCAAAGGCTTGACATGCTCAGCTGTCCTCTTTCCAGAAGCCCGTTCCCCTTGGCTTTAGTGTCTTCTGTGTTTAATTGCAAATTATTGATTTGGAGGGAATTAATTTTTAGCTCTTGCCAGAGCCAGCCGCTCCCGGGTTGGACTACCCAGCAGAACACCCTGGGGATCCCAGCTGGGGAGTGAGTTGGGGGAGGGACCAGGCTCATCAGGGACCTGCTGGGCTGAGAGGCCACAGGCCTTTACTTGGGCTTACTGGAGGTCTCTCCTGAGATTAGTTCAGGATCCTTATTTGGCCAGTGAAGAAACTGAGGCTCAGCGATTGCTCAGGATCCCACAGCCTGAGAAAGCACAGCTCTTGGTTCCTAGGTCGATAATTCCCCAGCAGGGCTGTCTACAGGCAAACCCATTTGATCTCTGCCAAGAGGCTGAGAGGTGAGGCGCTGTTTCAAAGGCAGATTCTGATTCTGTAGATCTGGACCAACTCGATGTGGAGGTGTTGCATTTCTGCGGAGCAGCTCCTGGGGGATGCTGACGCTGCTGGTCCAGAGCCCACACTTGGAGAAGCAAGGGTCACAGCACTACTTCCTTCCCTTGTCTGCACGTGGCAATCGCCTGGGAGTTCTCGCCCCAATATTACTGCTGCCTGGGTTCTCGCCCCAGAAAAATTTCCTTTAATTGTTACGGAGGGAAACCTTGACAATGGGGTTTTTCAGACCTTTCCAGGTGGTTTTAATGCTCAGCACATCCGTTTCATTAGGGAATAGCTTCAAGCTGTCCCCCGCACCGCCCCCCCCTTCCCCACTGAGTCTTCCTAAATTGTGTATAAATATGCGTTTCATTTGCATAGAGGCACCCTTATCAATACGCATGCGTACATGTGCTTCATACTAGAGAATAGAGAATCGAATTCCACATTACAACTGTTTTCCCCAGCACCTACTCTGTTCCTGACGTGCACATTAGTGTAATATGCATTTCTTCCTCGTGTGTCACAAGAACCCAACAAGGCAGGCAAAACTCTGGGAAAGGCCACCTGATTCAAGTTCCCCCTCCACAACTGGGTTTGGCCCAACTTGGACACCCGTGGTATTCATGCGAGGCAACTGAGCTTCAAGATCATTGCCACCGTCATGTGGGCAGTGACTAGCCTCGGGTGGGTGAAGGGGATGCTACGTTCATTTTGTGATTGGTATGGTAGGGTAGTCAGGGAGCATCGAGGGTGAGAGGCATGACAACTGGGGACCAGTTGGAGCCTCTGAGGACATGGCGTGCGGTGTCATTGAGGCGGCTGGGACTTACAGCGAGCCTGTGTTCAATGGAACGCAGCACTGCCTGGTCCTGTGCCATCCTCCCAATGGTTCTTCGGTTTGAGCCCGTGGGTGCAGCCACAGTGCCAACCCATCTCATGGACAGCCTTCCTCTTCTTCGCCAGCCTGCCACTGTACCAAGCACGATGTCCCCCTCCAGGCACTGGTCTCTCCTGACAGCAGGCCAAAGTACATGAGAAACAGGATGCAGAAGAGAGCAGGGACTCACTGAGCAGGTCCTGGAGTGCTCTCCTGGATCTGAAGGGACCGTGGGCTTGAATTTCACACTCACAAGCGCAGTTATACCACACAGCACCCTCTTCTCTGTCACGGGTCTGAACTGAGCTTTTCAGCCCCACTTCTGTTTATGGAAAACCTTAGCTGATTACTTTAAAATATATATGCATTCACTTTCAGATTACCTTCCTCAGTGGATTCAGACTCCTTCCCTCTCCTTTCCCTTGTCTTCTTCCCCGGTGGGGAGCGGGGTTTGAGCAGTGTGGGGGTGCCTGCCTGTCTGCCGGGTCTGGTTTAGTTCTGTGCTATGCCCATGCAGTGTCCCCCTCCTCATCGACTCTATGAGGCTCTCCAAGTATACCAGTCCCCCTGAAACACGTAATATATCCACAAATGATATGTTTCCAAGTGACCGGAGGATTCTATAAATATATAATGGACCCCATCATGAGTGTTTCACAAAGAGGAGCAGCTCTGATCCTCATGAGACACCTGGCTGATGTTTGTATCACCTCCGTTTTACAGACAAGGACACAGAGACACCACGCCTGGGTCGGCTTTGTAGCTGAGTTGCATAAGATGACGGAGACCGAGAGGTTACATAAGTTGCGTAAGGCCACATAGGGCAGCTGTGATGAACCCATCTGCTGACTGATCAGACTGTTGAAATCCCGGCTGTCCGGGGGACTGCATCACTGGAGAAGACATGGGATTAGCTGATTTCATAATAGGTTTCCATTCTGACTGTCCCCCGCCACTGCGCAGAACAGTGGCTCCCCACCTTACTTCCCGCATCCGCTGTTTGTCAGAGACACTGTCCCCTCTTCTTTCGTGCCCCACTGGGGCCGTGGGTCTCTCCATACTCTTGACAGGTGCCTCTATTCCCCTTACAGCACCCTCGATGAGGATAGAATGGTCCTGGGTGGTCCAAACAGTTTGCTCTTGGCTACTAATGGAAAGGTTGGTGGTTCGAATCCACCAGTAGCATTGCCGTTGTGGGAGAAAGTCGGTGCTCTTCTCCCATGAGATTATAGCTTCTGAAGACGTTGCAGAGAACCGTTTATTCAGAAAGCCATAGGGTGACCCCGAGTTAGAATCGCCTTTGAGGCAACCTTGATTTTTGCTATTGCTGGTTGCTATTTGTTTATGCACACAAAAGATCTCCTTCGTGCCTGACACATACTAACTGTTCAGCAAACATGGTGGGGATGTCGCCTGTTGTATGGAGGGTCTCTATGGGCCCGTTTGGAGCTGACAGCACTGAGCCATAACCACAGCAGATACTAATGATTTTGAATGTCACTGAGTTGGTAAAGATGAGTGTGAGTTTTTTTTTGTTTTTTGCTTTGTCTGTTTTCAATGGAAGGAAAGGCAGAAAGGGGGAGAAATGGAAAGAAAGCAGTGGGCTGCACAGAGGCAATTCCAAGTTCAAGGTCAACGTTTTCCTTACATTTGATTCATCTAAACCTTCTGACCTGGAATACTCTGGGTCAGCATAAGCACGGGGTTTCTATCTCTCTGTTGCAGGAAATGATAGTGCTCTGAAATTCTGCTACTTTGTGTCCAACTCCCTCCTTGTTGGTTCCCCAAAGTGAGTCGGGAGGACTCTATGCTCACTGAGTCCCGAGCCAGGGAATGATTACATCTGGCCCAGGGTTCTCCATCCCTACAGTCCCGCTCCACCACAATTAACACCTCCGGGAAGGAATTTAAAATCAAGTGCTTCTTTTTCAATTACCACTTAGAAAACTGTGTAATAAAACACCATGGCAAGCCTGCTTGCTCTTTTTCAAAGTCTAATTAATTCATTTGCGGAGGTTACATCTTGCCTGGCATTGTGTCACTCGCTCATTTAAAAAGGTGCTAAGGCTTGGAATCCGTGGGTTACCACTTGGACCAACCCATTTTCGTGTTCTGCATTCGGCGCTGTGGGAAGAGCCGTGTGGCATGAGAGAGCTCAGAAGCTCAGGTACCACCTGAATGCTCCACGACCCAGCAGAGAGCTTGAGTTGGGTGTCTATAAAAAGTAATAGAAAAGAAAGCCCAAAGAAGAAGTTGAATGACAGTGGTGGTAAAGATTACTGACTATGCCACGGACTTCCAGAAGAACAAGCAGGCCTGTCTCGGAAGAAGTACAACCAGAACATTCCTTAGAAGTGAGGATCGTGCTCGCTTCGGCAGCACATATACTAAAATTGGAACGATACAGAGAAGATTAGCATGGCCCCTGCGCGAGGATGACACGCAAATTCGTGAAGCGTTCCCCAAAAAAAAAAAAAAAAGAAGTGAGGATCATTAGACTTTGCACCCCTTGTTTTGAACGTGCTATCAAACCCAAAGGCAAACCAGTTGCTAACTCACAGTGGCCCTATAGGACGGGGGAGGGCTGTTCCATAGGGTTTCCATGGCTGGCGTCTTTATGGAAGCAGACTGCCAAGTCTTTCTTTCATGGGGTGGCTGCGGGGTTCTAATGGCTGACTCTGGGGTTCGCAGCTGAGCTTTTAACCACTGCATCACCAGAAATCCTGGAACATGTTATTAGAAGGAGCCAGACTCTGGAGAAGGACGTTATGCTCGGTACAGGCAAGTAGAGGGTTAGCTTCAAAGACTAGACCCTCCAAGACAGGGGTTGACACGTGGCTGCAAGCCAAGGTTCCAAGCGAGCTCCTGTGAGGGTGGCCCAAGAGCAAGTAGTCTTCCGTTCTGTTCACACAGGGTCGCCGTCGGAAATGGCTCGATGGTACCTGGCAACTATGAAGAACCAATCACCAGCCTGACCTGCTCTGTGAGGGGGTGGGGGGGAAGGGGGCCTGGATCCGAACTTTGCCACCACTCCACTTAGGTTTGGAGTCTTGATGGCATCATTTAGAGAATTTCCTTCTAATTTTAATTTCATTTAACCCATTTCCAGCTATCAGTTTCTTCACCAAATCTGCCATTATCTGTAGTTGATCAACCTGCAACCTTTGGATTCATTGCATTTCATGTGTAACATGCCTAGCTGACACAGTTTTCGGCACAAAAACTATGTAGGAACAAAGATTTTAAACATTTAGTTGGTACACAAAATCTGATCCTATTTTTTCCTCCTAAAGTAGTTGGTGTGTGGTGACGGAATTTCAGCCCTCGATATGTTGTCTAGTTGGCTTTCCTTTAGTGATTTACTGTTTCTAACTTAATTCTTCTGGCCCAGTAAGAAATGAGTCTGTCGATGGGAACAGCTTCTCAGTCACTGCCTCGGGTTGATACTGACTCATTGTGACCCCGGGCAGGAGGAGGTTGTGAATATCTTCAGAGGAGCTGCCAGCCTCATCTTTCTCGCTCAGTGGCCATTGGTTTTGAACCCCTGGCTGGGGTTAACTAGTGGTACCAGCTCTCCTAGGGCATGGCTTAATTCCCAATAACACGGCCTCATTAAAGTTTTTGTCTATCAAGGACACACGATCGTATGATCACACATGGACATTCCTCAACCCCACACCCCAGGCTAACTAGCTCTGAGTAGCTTTGGGGAAGCCAGATCCCATACCCTGTGAGATAGCCCTTCACCTGATTCTGGTGGTGGTGGTTGGGGCCAGAGTCTCGGGGTGGGGTGGGGTGGTGTTGTCTGTCAGGTTGACCCTATGACGATGGCCTTGGCAAGAGTCCACACTAGAACTTGACGTTTACTTAGGGGAGGTGGAGCCAGCCAGTGTGGCTGTGTGCAGAGTCCACAGTGGCAGCAGCAGGACCCGCCCACTGGACAAGCATCCAGGCCTGGGGGACAGAGGAGGCCCAGTGAACATGCTGAGCAGTAAATGGGGCCCCATGCACCTAGGCAATGGAGGGCTGGCAGGGGATTAACCAGAACAGAATATGGAGTTGACTAGGAAAATGGTAATAATCTGAAAGGTGGTCCTAAGGATATCCCAGAAGCCCTGGTGGCAGAGTAGGGTCTGTGTTGGGCTGCTCAACAGCAAGATCAGCAGTTCAAAACCACCAATTGCTCCCTGGGAGAAAGATGAGGCTTCCCGCTCATGTAAAGAGTTACAGCCTGGGAAATTTACAGGGGCAGTGCTAGTCTATCCTGTAGAGTCTAGAGTCACTATGAGTTGGAATCAACCCCATGGTAGGAAGTTTTGGATTCTAGAAGGATATTCCAGGCTTCCAAATGACAATTCTCAAATGCCTCTTATGACCCACTGCCATTGGGTTGTTTCTGCCTCACACCAATCCTTTGTGGTCTGCGACTTAGTCTTAACAGGAGCAGAAAGCCTCATCTCGCTGGTGGTTTTGAACCACTGACTTTGTGATTAGTGGTCTCATGCTTACCCACCAGCATCAACAGAGAACTGACTGGTTTCACTTCACGCTTTAGGGGTCATTCTGACTCTTTATCACCAACCAAATGCATTGCCAACGGGATGGCAGTTGCTGGTCCCAGGAAAGACTATAAAATTTAAACCAAAATCAGACAGAATTCTGAATGCTCTCCTGAAGCACATTATTACAAGTCATTTTGCCACGTGAGTCCAAATTCCATCCACTATTGTAGATGACAGGATCCTCGTAGGCAGGACACTTACAGTCTGAGGGCCTCAGTGGATTGAGCTGGCCACTCTCTAAGAATGTGACAAATTCTTTGCTAGCCCTTGGCCTAGGGAGAGTTAAGCCAATCCCAGTTCCCACCAACACCCCAACTTCCCAACAAGATGGAAGGCTGACAATGTTAGATGAATGCTGAAAAAGATTAAGGGAGAAAGAAACATCCAGGGAAAGAATATAAACTAGAGCAAATATGCTCCCTTTCAATCCTTACCTCCTCGTACTGGTTTTGGAATCAACATTCTCTTGCGGCCAACTTCCTTTACCTAAGAAGAAACGTGGCACGGATAGCTGAAATGCAGGTATCTCAGAAAATGCCAGCAGTTCCCTCCCTTCATGTAGGCCACAGTGTGGGGATCGTTATACCAATTGTCTTTGGGAGAGTAGAGTCAAGTAGGCATGGCTGTATTCAAGTAGTGCTCAGGGCAACGTGTGGCCTAGCTCAGCTGACCAGAGCTAGCTCGGGCTCTTGGTGTGGGAACTTGAAACTAAATCCCCTGAATCAAAAGTATTCATTAGCCTAGCTGCATTCTCCACCCAAATATTTTTTGATCATCTTGAAGTGCTGATATTGAGAAGACAGAATTTGAGTATTCACCTCGAGTTGCTATGAGTTGGAATTGACAATGGTAGGGAGCAAGTGAAAAAGAGCAGTGTGTGTGTGTGTGTGTGTGTGTGTGTGTGTGTGTGTGTGTGTGGCAGTAGGCTATTCCCACCCCCCAATTGTAACCCCCACACACTCACACATACAAACCCTCACTAAAGTCACTGTCATTGAGTGGATTCCAATGCACAGGCCCTAGAACTGCACGCATAGGTTCCTGAGACTGCACAGCTTTACAGCAGCATGAAGCCTCGTCTTTGTCTTGTGGAGCAGCTCGTGATTTGAATTCCTTGCCTGTGGTCAGCTGCCCGACATGTAACCCACTACACCACCAGGGCTACTACTGTTTTTCAGAAACTAAAAGAGGTGAATTTAAAAAACATTGCTTAAGGCAACAAAATATACTTTCTTATATTTACAAGTAGGCATAAGGATGAATGGTTGGGATTTCAAAATATTGATTTATTGAGAAATCAAAGTCTAAGGGATTGTAGCACCTAACTTATGAGAATTTAACAGAAGCCTTGAGGAAAAGAACAGAGTTAATCTTTGAAAACACATGTTAATACCCTAGCCCAGTGTCTCCCCAAATGGATGATATTGTCTCCTCTTGGGGCGCTGGATTGATGGGGGTGGGGCTGATACCTACACTTTATCCTGGATATAATGCAAGTTTTTTAGTTGTGAAGAGATGCCGAGTAACTTTTTTCTTTCTCTGGAAAGGGGGTGGTAGGCCAAATAAGTTTGCAAACTTGTGCCCTCAACCAATCAGCTTACAAAAGTCTAGAAAACTCAAGAACACAAATAGATCTATTCCGTTAGCTATCAGAGCAATGGCATTATCACGTGTCATGTGGTTTCTAGAAAAGTCTACTATGTATGGATGAATAAATGAGAGTTAAAAAGGTAAATATCACTTTAGTGTGATTATGATAATAGTTTTGACTTTACTGACCTAGAAAAGGTTCAAAGAATCCCTAAGGGTCCAGGGACTGTGTTTCGAGAACTGTTGATGTCTTAATAGGGTGGTTATATGTCTCAGTTTGTCAGGAATAGCCCTAGTTTATACCCATTGTCTCTGTTGATACTGTTATCAAAGGCACCCTTTTTTACTTTCAAAGCGCAGATAAAAAATAATATAGATTCCCTGTAATACATTTTCCTTCATAAATATCAAGTTGGAGATTTTTCTAGAGAACAAACTAGAATAACAAAACAAAAATAACCCAATGACCCAATCACTGGGTTGAGTGCTCTGGAGTGAGAAAGAGATCATGAAAAATGAACGTAAGTTTGGAGATATTGTTGAAGGGGACTGAAAACCAGTTGATTTGAGTCAGTTCTGACTCCTGGCAACCCCATGTGTCAGAGTAGAACTAAAAGGAGTACCCCAAAACCCCAGAACTGCACTGGGCTGAGCGGAGCTCTCAGCACACATTTTCCCTGCTAGGCAAGCACCGAGCAAGTTGCTGAGGTAGTGCACTCAGTGGCGTCTCCTGGGAAGGTTCTCTCTGGTCACAGTGAATATTTTTGTAAAAGCAGTTTCGCTCTGTTTAAGAGAACAGTGTGGGGCTGTGAAATTTTGTTTCCTGCTCAGGAAAAATGCCACAGAAATTGTTATGATGTTGAATATAGCTTTTAAGGACAACACTATGGGAAAAACTCAATGTACAAGTGGTTTTTTTCATTTCAATAAAAAGGAAATGTCCATTGATGACAAAGCTCAATTTGGACATCCGGCAACTTTCTGAATGGAAGAAAATGTCAACTCATAGTGCATTTGGAGTTCATTCCACCAGGTCAGACTCTTAATCAGGATTTCGATTTCAAGGTTCTGAGAAGATTGTGTAACAGTGTGAGACAAAAAAAAAAAGGTCTGATTTATGACAGATGGGTGACTGATTTGGCCACCACAATAATGCACCTGCTCAAGCAGCCATCTCAGTGCACCAGTTTTTAGCAAAAACCAGCATACCTCTCTTGTCCCCATACACCTGACTCACTCCCTGTGACTTCTTTTTATTTCTACAAATGAAGAGGGACATGAGAGGACAGTGATTTGAATGTAGAAGAGGTGAAAAAAAGAACAAGGGAGATGCTGTCAGTCATCCAAACAGATGAGTTTGAAACATGTTTCCAAGAATGGAATTGCAGATTTGACAAATGTATTAAATGTAATGGTGATAAGATTGTCTTGTAAAAAAAGTTAAATATATAGCTTTGAAAAAAAAAATCCAGTTTTTGGTGGGGTACTCCCTTGTATGCTCCACCAGGCTGCCCATGGCTGATATTTTGGAAGTAAATTGCCAGTCTTTTCTTCTGGAGCACACTGGGTGAGCTTTAACCCCTGCTTCAGTTAGCAACAGAGGACATTAACCATTTGCAGCAATGGGGACACCCAAGGGCACTGGCAACTTTATAAAGAAGCCTTGCATCCACCACGGTGCGAGAACAACGGATTATCAGACAAATAGGGAATTGGCACACTCCTCTCAGTTTTTTTAAAAAGTGAAATTAATTTTAATAATACATTAATTTAGCTACTCCTTAAAACTAACAAATTCATTACCTTCATGTCAACTCCAACTCAGTTTTTGGAGCTATAAATCTGTAAAGGAGCAGACAGCCTCTTCTTTCTCCCAATGAGTGACTCTGGGGTTTGAACTGCTGACCTTGTGATTAGTTTACTGGACAGCTCTACCAGTGCACTTTCATTTATCAGGATATGTCAGAATTATTATAATTCCACATGTAATGAATATTAAAATAATTAATTGAACCTTCTTATATTTTTTTATACACACACACACATACACACACATATGTATAAACTCTCATGGCCATTGAGTCAATTCTGACTCACAGTAACCAGATAGGACTAGATAGACCTGTCCCTGGGGGTTTCTGAGCTGTAAGTCGCTGTGAGAGTACAACCCACCGGGGCTTCTCTTGGAGCACATCTCAATTCTACACAGCACTCTGCTGCTGGCGTGTCACTGATGAGAGACTTGACTCCTCTGACCCATGGGACAGAGCAGGACTGCCCTGTAGAATTTTCTCTGCCATCATCTTTTGGGAACCAACCCTGTGACAGTCTGGGTACATTAGAGAAACAAATCCACAGACACTCATGTATATAAGAGAGTTTTATATAAAGGTTAAGTGAGCATCAAGAAAACGTCCCAACCCAGTGCTGCCCAAGCCCACAAGTCCAACATTAACCCACATGTGCAACACCAAGCCACAAAGTCCTCCTCCATCTCACAAAACACACGCAATGATGCCGACTGCAGGAGGAAAGCCGAGTCAGTGAATATGTAAGCATCTCAGCGCTTGCAAGGGTCTCCACACAGCTGCTCCAGCACCCAGGGCTGCACTGGGGTAGGTCCATGTGGCTTATCCTTGGAGATGTCTTGCAGGAAGTGAGCCTTGCCAGCTGATGCAGTGAACTGGCTAAAGCAGCTGCACCCTGGTCCAACCATCAGAAAGCAAGAGACCCGAGAACTAGAAAGGCGAGGTTCACTGAGCCATTTATCCCTCTGCCCTTCAATTAGCCTCACATGTGTTTATCAGCCAGGTGGGCACAATAAACTACCTCAAACTCCTATAGCTTTAAGCCTCTGAGATTTAGGGGATGTTTAGTACTGCAGCATACCAGCATTTATCCTGACTGATAAGGATGATGGTGTGCTTCAATTGGCCTTCCAAATCTAACACTGTGTCAAAGTGCATGTCTTCCATTTTAACATATTGACGGGCATGCTGAGGCATCCCTGGTTGGTTCAGTGAAGTGCTTGACTCTGATCTGAGAGGGAGGCAGTTTGAACCCAACCACAGGCACCTGGAAAAGCAGGCTGATTTGGTCACAGCCCTCACAATCCTGTGGCGCTGTACTCCGCTGCCCACGTGAAGTCACCATGCGTCAGACGGACCGTCAGGCAACTAGCGACAACAGCAGCAATGAGGTTCAAAGTCAGAGGAACCAGGCTACTGGTTAATGTCTCATGAGCACAGTTACTTGGCGCATGTGCGAAGAACTGCACGAAGGGAGGTATTAAACAAATTAGTAGAACAGTTGTGGTTTTGTGAGGTCAGTTTCGGAGAAGACCGCATCTAACAGCATCTTCTGAGGACCACAGGCAGCCACATATAATTTAAGCCTTTCATAACAATGTCAATGATGATTTCTACTTAAGCATCGATCACGGGCAATTAAAGAAAAATTCCCGGCACTGGGAAGCATGCTCCTCTACAGTGCTTAAATCATTTCCCATGATTGATTTCATTTTGGAAATGGGTGCTGTTAGCAAGACATTCTAACGTGAACGGGCAACGGCCAGTCCAGAGGGCGCCTCAGAGGCAAGGAGGGCAAAACTTCATCCTGCTTACTTGGACATGTGGTCAGGAGAGAGCTGTTCCCGGAGTAGGACATCATGATTGGTAAGGTAGAGGGGCAGTAAGAGAGACCCTCAAGGAGATGGATTGCCACGGCAGCTGCAACAGTGGGTGCAGACTCAGGAACAACTGCGAGGATGGTCCGGGACCGGGCAGTGTTTCGCTCCGTCGTGCACATAAGGTCGCCGTGGGTCTGAACTGACTTGATGGCCCCCAACAACCACCGTGCACAAAGAACACACCAGGAGCAGGTCATGAAAATATTTTGAAACAAACAAACAAATAAACAACAACTCCCAAACCACTTACCCATCTCTTTTCAGCACGTGTTTGACAGACAGAGATTAACGGAGATGAAGAAAGAGTTACTCTTTTGCTATGCCTGTGGTATTGGTTACGGTAACCCCTGTTGGTAAAAACCTGTCTTTGTTCAGAACCGTGGGTGGGTGGGGGTGGGGAGGGGGACACGCTGCGCTTTCTCTCTGTGCGGCCCATCTCCGGCTACTATTTCTCAATGAAACTCTCTGTATTTGCCCCTAATAAAGTATGAGGTTTCTGATTTGACAAGCCAGAAGAAGGCATTCCAAGCAGGGGAGAAGGAGAGGGGAGGGGCAACCCACATGAGCCAGTGTTGGCGCTGTCTGTACATATAGATGGACATTGATGAGAGCAGTTAAGACAAGATCATTCGTTTGGGAAAAGGGTTTTAAGACCTTGAATATAAATACATTGGCCCTTGTGGCCAAACCCCAAATTTCCTTCCCTAATTGTATAGCAGCAAACCTTCTCGGGGACCAGACTTCACAGAAGGGGTGTGTCTGATTGGTGGAAGGATGATGCCAACTCTTTGGCTAATCACAGGTTCAGGAATGTGACCTGTTTGAAGCAGAAGACATTGTGGTAGAGCTATTACATCTACAATATGCTCTGCCTCTTATTGTGGGAGGATTAAACCCCATTAAGGTAAGGTTGGCCAGGTGATTCATGGTGTGCAATGAAAAACAGCCAAGATGTGGTTCTGGCAGCACCCCAGAAAAGGGCCTCTCCTTTGCTCTGGATCCCAGAATGAAGATGATAGGAGCAGAGCTGCAGCCGACCTCCATTCGCCTAAGACACCGAGCAAGCAGCCTGCGCTGTAGGTCACTGACAAGGTGAAGCCCTGGTGAATGCCCTCTGACCGTGGACCAGGGACGTGAATCATCTAGCTCTCAGGTAGGATGCTTTGGAAAGCGAATTGTTGCAGATGCGGTTAGGTTGCAGTTTAGCACATTATCATCTGCTCTCTCTTACGATGCACTTAAATGTGTTCTAATTTTTAATATTTTGGGCTTTTTATTGAGGTTTTTATATGTTTTACTTTGCTATTCTTGTTCGTTTTTCTTTACTTCAGTGCTTTTCTAGATATGGGATCCAGGATAGGTAAATGCAAAACTGGACTAATGGCTCTTGGGGGGGATGGCAGGGGAGGCTGAGGGGGAAACGGGAGGCTAAAGGTGATGGGTATAAGAATGAAGCAAACGCTCTACAGCTTCTTGTGGTGATGATTGTACAACGCTTCTTGATGGGATTGAACCATGGAAGTGGATGATATGTGAATTTTATGCCAATAAAACTGTTGAAAAAGATTTAGCGTGCTAAGTGATGAAAGAAACGGTTAGCTGAACACTTTGGGAAACACTTTAACCATTGCAGAAAGTCACAGGAAGTACTGCCCCACCGGGAGCTGCCAAGGGAGCAAGGAACCAGAGGTGAACTTTGCATGAAGCCAGACGTTGGAGAGATGGGAACCTCTTTTATATTTTAGCCACTGGATCCTGATTCAGGATTCCCTTTACGGAGACCTTGGATCTCCTTAGCGAAACCAGGAAGGGTCTTGTTTTCCGCTTATTTATGTTTACACTCTTGCCAGCTGCCGTACAGTGTGAAGCAGGCATCCTTGGTCACGGGCCCCAGAGGGAGGCCGTGGTGAGATAAAGGCCACACATTGAAAAGGCTCCCCTGGCATTTGTGGGGGGAACAAGAAAAGGTCCAAATGGACTGGGCCAGGAAGAAGGAAGCAGGGAGGCCAAATCGGAGGTAATTATCGCAATCTCCTGAGTGTGGAATGGGAGCCAGGAGGAGGAGTAAAGCGGGCAGGTGAGAGGCATTTTGAAGAGTGGTTAGGCTCAAGAGGCTGGAGGAGAAGCAGAGTCCAGTGCTTCGTCCTTCTCCCAGTCCCACGAGCACTGGACTCTGCTTCTCCTCCAGCCTCTTGAGCCTGGGAGGAAAAAGGAGGAGCGAGTTGGGAGCTGATGCAGAGGCGTCCCAAGCGTGGGGGTTCCTGTGGCACAGGGCAGAGAGTGAGAGCAGCCCGCCCTGAAACTCAGGGTCTTCTTTATCCAACCACACAGAATTCACGAGCTTATGTAAATTGCCGAAATTATGTAAATTGCTCACATCTTCTCTTGGTCAGCTGTGAGCTACTCAGATCCAAGGGGGAGGGACATAGACCCCAGTACTCTCCATCTATGATAGTTAAGCGTGTGTCAGCGTGGCTGGGCCAGGATCCTCAGGAGGGTGGCATGAAGGCCTCTCCCATAAGGTACAGGTCACAGCCTGATAACATCTTCGTGAGGGTGTGACTTATTTTATATTTATAGATGAACTGTGGGGAACTAGCTCCTGCTCTTCTTCTTGCCATTGGGCTGGCTCCCACATGAGGTTTCCTCAGAAAGCAGCCACCATGTGGCCTGGTGACCTTGGGAACAACCAGCAACCTGACAGATTGGTTGACTGCCTTAGAGCCCCTCAACCCTGCCTCCATTGGCCTGTGGTCTTCCTGCCTTCTGGTTCATTGTTTTGGTAGCTGCATGGCTTGGGAAGGGCCTCCGGATAGCAGCTGACCCGTAGATTTGAGTTGAACTAGGCCTGTCTTCAGTGTGGCTGGGAGGGGCACTTTCTTGATATAACTTTCTTCTTTGACATAAGTTTCATTATATATGATATATGTGTGTCCCTGGTTTTGTTCTTCTAGAAAGCCCACCCTGACGTCCCAGGTTCTACCTACCACATATTTGAATCAGAAGGAAATCTCAGGGAAAGCCCCCATTAGGAAGCACAAAGTGGAAGATGTGTCCTTTGAAAAAAGGAAACATTCACAGATTGCATTTGAAAGAAACTCGTTCTATTAATCAAGCTTTTATTCATGAAAGTTCCTAAAGATGACACCTATCTTGTGTGTTTAACATACCTGCTAAGGTCTGAAGGGAAACGTCAAATTACAGACCCAGAGAACATGCTGCCTTGTGGACATGCTTAGTACAGCTTAGTGCATGCTTAGTGCATGCTTAGTGCATGCTTAGTGCATGCTTAGTGCATGCTTGGAAGAGAGTTTTGATTGAGATCCTACAAAGCAAAACCCACTGCCATTGAGTTGATGCTGACTCATACCAACTCTATAGGACTGGATAGAATTGACCCCATGAGTTTCTGAGACTGTCACCTTTATAGAAGTAGAAACCCCATCTTTCTCCTGCAGAGAGGCTGATGGTTTTGAACTGCTGACCTTGTGGTTAGCAGTCCAATGAATAACCACGACACCACCAGGCTTCCAGACATCCTACAGTCAAGGGCAAACAGTGCTTTCCATTGGGTATTTTTTTGTATTCGCATACATATAATCACTTTCATCAGCATACCCTTTGTTCTAACTTAGACTTTCATGTTTGCTTTGGCGTGAGAGGGAACTAGTGAAAAGTACTTCCTCAAATGAAGACATCGACTACAATTTAATTCATCTGAACATATTGGCCTGAAAGTCATTCTGTTTCCATTCCTTAGCAAATACGTCTTTCTGTGAAATAGAGTCTTTATAAAATGACTTGTTGGTCTGATAAGACACAACACTTCTTAAGGTGGTTTGTTAAGCCACTCAGAGTTTGCATCAAGGAGATATTTAATTCTGTCCTGTTGCTGAGATTTGGCCTTCCAGTCTTAGCAAAATAGGAAGTTGAGTTTTTGGTGGGTGAGTCGGCATTGACTCAGTGACAGCGACTCTCTGGTATCATTTAGTGGGCTAGATGCACTTTCAGATGAAAATCAAAGACCACAGCCTTCAATGTGGCTTGCAATTCAATATAAACAAAACCCAAATCTTCACAACTGGACCAATAGACAACATCATGATAAATGGCAGAAAGACTGAAGTCGCCATGACCTTCATTTAACTTGAATCCACAATCAGAGTTCATGGAAGCAGCTGTCAAGAAATCAAATGCCAGATTGCATTTTTTGGGAAAATCTTCTGCACAAGTCTTCTTCACAGTGTTAAAGAGCAAAGATGTCATTTTGAAGACTAAGGTGTGTCTGACTCCAGCCACAGTATTTGCAATTGTTTCATGCCCACGGGAAAGTTGGACAAGGAGTAAGGAAGGCTGCAGAAGAATGGATGCATATGAATTATGGTGTGTGTGAAGAATACCGACTACATCATGGACTGCCAAACGAGCACGCGCATTTGTTTTGAAAGAAGTCCAGCCAGTATACTCCTTAGACATGAGTGGGGCAAGAGTGTCTCATGTGCTTTGGTCATGTTATCTGGAAAGACCAGTCCCTGGAAAAGGCCACCCTCTCGTGAAGCAGAGGGCCAGCGAAAAGAGGACCCAACGAGATGGCTCAATAGAGCATGCAACAACGGACTAGCCATTGTGAGTATCGGGCAGGAAATGGGCAGCATTTTGTTCTTGTTCTCGGGGATGCTTTGAGTAGGTGATGGGAACTAGTCTAATGGTAATGAACAGCAACGAACAACAATTCCACAGACAGCATCGGACAGGCAGTGGGCAGACCCAGGTTCTGACCCAGGGCTCAGCCCCTAACTCGCTCGATACCTTTGGCCGAGTTTTTGTGCCCCTGCGTCATGATGAGCTCATCAGCAAGGCAAACTGCTTTCTATAACCCTTCTCCATGTACATGGCAGCTGTAAACCGAAAGATCAGAGGTTGGAGTCCACCAAAAAATGCATGCCCAGGAAGAAAAGCCTGGTGATCTACTTCTGGGGGGGGGGGGGGAAAGAACCGTAGAAGACCTACGGAGCACAAAGATCTACTTTGGCTCAGGTGGGGCTGGCATGAGTCGGAATCAACTTGATGCCAACCTTTTCCTCTCCTTTTCTAAAGATTCTACCCTGGTCTGCGGATTCTGGATTGTATGATTGAAGGTGAAGAAACACAACAGATGATGTTTACCGAAAGAAAGCTCTGTGGTAAACAAAGTAACAGGAAAGCCCTCTTACAAAAAGGCAAGTTGCCTAGGGGACCGGAGTTCCCGAAGGCCTTCTTGAAGACAGCAGCGAGGCCGTCAGTCCCCTGATGTCAGCCGTGCGGTGGTGGAGTTGAAGACATGCTTCGGTATGAAGAAAGCATCCAAGCATCTCTGTTGCAGCACATGCCCTTTATTTGTTATTTTCCAAAGAGTGTTGTGCTGTTGACTCATGTTTGCCTGGTGCCCTGCTGTGACCCTTAGATATTCACAGCCCTAATCACGCGCCTTGCTATTATTAATAATCAGCGCCTATGAAATTATATACACCTCGGCTTGTTATCAAGTCCTGGAAGTATGCAAATAGATTAATCAACTAGCTCCCATGCTTGAAAGCTTGAATGGAACGCTAAGTATGGTGGAAGTATTTGCCCCACTCTCAGTTGTCTCGTCCAATCAAGCCTGAGGTGTGTTTTCCTCCTAACTTTTAATTGCATGACCTCGGAGAACCTAATTTCCAGAAAACCCATTTATTATTTTAATGCTCATTTGGCATTATTATTTTCCCAAAGCAATCTTTTTGTCTCTGAATCTCTTAGGAGAGTTGAAGAGCAAGCCAAGAAAAGCTTCATTTTCTCCTCCTGGCCCTCAAAGGAAGCAGTCATGAAACTTTAACAACCTTCATTTCCAGTCGGGGACAGGGGGAAGGAGCAGGAAAGAGCAAGGCAGGGAAGAAAGCCACTGGAAGGTACTTGCCTTGGTCCCAGATGGAAAGCAATCCAGCAAATTGCCTTTAAACAGCGGCGTCCCTGCAAAGAGGGCATGCTAGCTGGTTTGTGTCACTTGAAAGCATCTTGTTGATATTTTTATAGATTTTATGATACGTTCTAAAGCATGCATCAGGAACAGCCACTGGGAGCCCTGGCGGTAATGACCATTGTTATGCTCACAGTCTGAGGAGGCCCTACTTCAAAGGGAGGCGTTGATGTGATCTTTCATCTTCTTAGCTGTTGCTGACCAGCTTCCTTCAGATACCTTTTGAACTAAAAAACCCCACATTTCCTGGTTTTCCAGAGCAATTCCCCTGACACTTCTAATCCTCTCACTTGGAAGCTACTAAACTGTGATTGAAGGATGCCATTAACAGGAGGGAGGGAAACACGTTTAAACATGCAGTCTTAGATTTCACTCATGTAATAACTGGCCTGTGTCTTCAGAACTCTTGCTTGCTTACAGAAAGGGGCGGCTTTGGGAAGGGAATGCAAAAAAAAAAAAAAAAAAAGAATGAATGAGTGAATGAATCAACCAACAAACCAGTGAATTAATATCTTAAGGAGGCTCTCTGATCTTACCTTATGGAAGGTCCTCCCCCTGGCTCTGAGTAGAATGGAAGGAAAGAATTAGCACATCAATGAGGCTGCTAGTGGGTTTTGAACTGCTGACCCTGCACTTAGCAGCTCAATGTATCACTCGCTATGCCACCAGGGCCAACCTTACTATTTGGTACTTTCAGCCAAGCCAACGAGCTCACTAATCCCTGAACATTGCTTACCGTGTCCTACGTGTGTCTACTTATATGGAAATTACTTGAAATCAAGAACCATCGAAGCCACTTGAAATGCTTTCTGGGACTGGCGGCTCCCACGTTGGGCACACAGGACAGGCTTTCCATCACTCAGAGGGTTCTGTTGGCTGGAGCTTCTCCTGAGCTCCTTATACTGCACCTTGGTCTTCCTTAATTCTGATTGAAGGGGCTCGTCGTAATCATTAGTTCATGTCACATTCTCACCGTTGATTCAGGCATCGGCCCACCGCTACTATTTAGTCATTAGTTTCACCTCATAAGCATCCATGAAAACACATCCACAAATTAAAGTCAAGAGCCTGAGCATTATCTACCTATAATAATGTGTTCCTTTCACATCCCTTGCTGCTATCCCTCTCCCCTGAGAATCCCATGTTCCTTCGGTGGATTCACACCTTTGCTTTCTTTAATGTCTACACATAACGTGTGTGTGTGTGGCTTTTGTTGTTTTTTAACTTTATAATAATGATACTATGCTAACTGTAATGTGGGAGAATTGTAAAAGGTTAACATCATATTCCTGCTTGTTGCCGAAGTTTGTTTTGACTGACGTATAACATGCTGTTCATTCTGTGAATGCATTATGGTGTCTTAGCCTTTCTACGCCCGGAAGGTTACAGCGTTGGAACTCCCCACCGGGAAGTTCTCTGTCTGCTCCCCAGTGTTGCCGTGAGGCGGGGAGAGTGATGCTGCTGGTGGAATTTAGGATCACGGTAGGTTTGTCTTTCTTATGCATGTTTCCTATTGTAAACGATACGGATTTTTCTTAGGTATATGAGTCTATGGAAAAAGAAAATTATTGGTCAGAAAGAATTATGAATGCATACCTTTAGGAGATCACAAACTCTTTTCAAAAATCAGTTGTCACTTCATTCTCATCAACTGTTCAAAGTAGATCCTCTGACTCCACAGGAGTGGGTGCTGCCAGTTTAAGCTAATTGGGTTTACAAGGCTGTCTCATGGTGTATACGTCTTCAAGTATTTTCTCGGTTAAATGGATTTCTAATTATGAAATGCTCACCCCTGCCTTTGGCCCATTTTTACATGGGGTTGTTTGTGCCTTTTTATTGATTGAGGGTGTGGTTGTTGTCAGGCGGCACTGAATTGGTTCTGACTCATAGCGACCACGCACACGACAGAACAAAACTGCCTGGTCCTGGGCTGTCCTCACAATTGTTGAAGCAACTGTGTCTGTCTATCTCCTGGATGGTCTTCTTGTTCACTGCCCTTCTCCATTACCAAGCATGAAGTCCTTTTCAGGAGCTAAGCTCTCCTGACAACATGTTCAAAGTATGTTAGATGAAGGCTCACGATACTCCCTTCCCAGGAGCATTCTGGCTGCACCCCTTCCCAGACAGATTGGTTTGTTCTTTCGGCGTCGCTGGTACCAGTCGAGATTCTTCACCAGCACCATCGTTTAATGCATCAGTAATTCTTCATTCTTTCTTAGTCAATGTCCAACTTTCACATGTGTCTACTTAAATAGAAATTAAGTGAAATACAAAACAACTGAAGCCATTTCAAATGGTTACTGTGGCTGGCGGCCACCACATCGGACAGCACAATACAGCCTTGATCTCTACACTGTACCTTGTTCTTCCTCAATTAGGAGAGAAGAATTGTGATTATGACTTCCTTACATGGTTGTAGAGGTTGTAGACTCTGTGGATCAGGTGTCAGGTTGCAGTCTTCTAACGAAGAATGCTGCCAGCCACAGGAGAATATCCTCTCACTAACGTCAAGAGAATGGAATTGAAGATTTTTACCGAATTTTGGAGTTGATCAAACATGTAACTAAGATGCATTGATAGTTACTGATTGGAATGTTTAAAAAGTTGTAAACAAAGAAGGGTCAGTTGTTGGAAAATATGGTCTTGGTGATAGAAATGGTGTAAGAGATTACACGGTAGAATTTGGAAAAACGAACAACTTATTCTTTATTAATACCTTTTTCAACAACCTAAGTGGATCTTATGGGATGGAAAACACTAAATCACTGTATATACTACCTAATCTTTAAGTACTTATGTCATTTTAAGTAACCTGTCTATAATTTTTTGGTGAACTTTCTTTGTAAATAATCGCATATTTTGTAAATAATGTAAATAATGAAGATTTTTATTTCCTCCTTTCAAATTCTTGATTCAATTTTTTGTCTTATACAAACATAAAAATGAAATAAAACTCTACCTGATTTTTAAGAACATAATTGGAATGTTCTGAAATTTAAGATTATGCTTACCCTAGGGTATTATAAAAACTCCTTTTGTCAGTTTGAAGAAATTCTCTTCTATTCCTAGTTTACTGAGAGTCTTTCTCTTTCGTCAGTCTTAATTTCATCATCCATTTCGGGAGCATCTATTGCGTGGTGACATTTTTTTCTCTTCTAATCTGTGAATGTGGTGAGTTACAGTAAAGGCCTTTTCTATTATGAAAAGCAGTCTGCTTTCGTATAATAAACCCTATTTGGTTATGTTGTAGCAGCTTTTATAAAGACTGTCACACTCAGTTTAGAATTAAGATTTTGCTGAAGGAGGCCTGATGGCACAATGGTTAATTGCTCAACTGGAGTGGTTCGAAACCTTTACTGGTGTGCTCCTGTCGAGATTACAGCCGAGGAAACTCTGAGCCAGGTCTGCTCTGTCCTGCAGGGTCATTATGTGTCAGAGGCCACACGACTGCACACAGCAACAGTCTCTTGCCTATGAATTTTGCATCCATATTCATGAATTAAATAAGGTAGTCATAATTCTTCCTCACAGTGTAATTGTCTGGTTTTATAATGAGAGTTATGCACTTCTCAAAGGATAGTTTAAAATATATTCCCCTTTAGATAGGAAATAATTTGTATGAAATTGACATATGGTGTTCCTTGAAAGTTTCATAGAACTTATCGATATAGGCAGATGCTGAATTATGAACGTCTGACTTAAAGACAATATGTAGTTCCTAGCCAAGTCCCATAAAGCCCATTTTATTAAAAATTCATGATACATATGCTGGCTGATAATTACATATGAGCACTACATTGTGACACACATCAAAACACAATTATCACTTGGAAATGTTTTAGTGTATTTGGAAGTGTTTCTTTAATTTTTGTATTCATAGAAAGCTACACTGTATATGAAAACAAACATTTAACTAATTCATGTTAAATACAAACCATACCTAAATGTTTCAACTAACATAAAGGTGACTTAATGACAAATTGAGGAATGGAAGCTGTTCTTTATTTATTTTATTGGTTTTTATTTTTATTATTATTATTATTTTTAATCGTTTTAGTAGGGGCTCATTCAACTCTTATCACAATCCATACATACATCAATTGTATAAAGCACATTTGTACATTCATTGCCCTCATCATTCTCAAAACATTTGCTCTCCACCTAAGTCCCTGGCATCAGGTCCTCATTTTTCCCCCTCCCTCCCCACTCTTGATAATTTATAAATTATTATTTTGTCATATCTTGCCCTGTCCGATGTCTCCCTTTACCCACTTTTCTGTTGTCTGTTCCCCAGGGAGGAGGTCACATATAGATCCTTGTAATTGGTCCCCCCTTTCCAACCCACTCCCACTCTATGATCTTAGTATCGCCACTCACACCACTGGTCCTGGAGGGATCATCCGCCCTGGATTTGGAGACTGTTTTCAATCTGATTGCCTGTACAGTCATCTGAGCCTAGTACCTTCATTGTAGTGAATTTTTTACTATGGTTTACATTTTCAACAAATGTATACTTTTCAAAAAAATTTTTTTTGCTTGCATCAATACTGATAAGTTGGATTTTTCTCTGAGGGTGCTCATTTTATCTAAATTCCAAAGTGTTAGCACCAGAGTCATCCATGGAGTTTCTATTTCATCCATGGCTTGGGGCTTTTGTAATTGGTGATATTGTTTGTGTTCTCTCTTACACTGTTGACAAGTTTTGTCAAAGATTTGTCTATAGTCTATTAGTTCTTTCACAACATCAGCTTTTGTTTTAGTTGACTGTTTTGATTTTGTGTCTGTGTTTATCTATTTCATTAATGTCTACTCTTAATGGAATTATCCTCTTTCTTATATTTTCCTTGAGTTTATTCTGTCGATATCCTCTGTTGAGGAGATAAACATTTACTTTTAATTAATTTTGAACTTTCTTTCCCAATGAAGTTACTTAAGATTAGCAAATCCTCTCAAAGAACTACTTTTGATGAATTCCTTGCTCCTTACAGCATAGTCCTAGCCAATCATTTTCAGGCTCAGGTCAAATTTCACTTCTTTATGAAGCTTTATTTCTCTTCCCAGGTGAATCCAGAGCCAGAGGCTTAGTTTTACAATCTGACATTATAACAAAGGGGAATCAACCTAGGCTTTGGAGTTACATATATTCAGGTTAAATTCTAACTTTACTACTTAATGACTGTTTGACTTTAAGATTCACAATATAAGACATCTTTTCTCTCTCTCTCTCTGTCTGTCTCTCTCTCTTGGTATTAGCTACTTTAAAATTGTTGCAAAAATATAGATAACACATTTTGCAATTCAGCATTTGTCACTTGTACAATTCAGTGACACCAGTGACATCCTAATCTTGTGCGGCCATCACCAGTAAGCATGGCCATATTTTTCATCACATAAATGAAGGCTTGATGATGCCTAGACAAATATTTCCTCTTTTCCTTCCTCTTCTGCCCCCTCGTCAACATGGTTAAGCTGATCTCTAAGCATTTGCCCATTTTAAGTGCATTCTATTAGTGAGGTCATTTTCCCTTTTGTGATTGACTTGCTTCATTGGGGACAGTGTTTTCCAGGCTCCTCTATGCTGTTCCATGTAGCAAGACTTCATTTCCCTTTACGGCAGTGGAGTGTTCCATTGCCAGTCCCTACCACATGTTACTTATCCTTCTATTTGTGGACAGACATTTGGTTTGTTTCCACCTTTTGACTGTTGTGAATAGTGCTGCTGTAACAACATGAATGTAGGAGGGTCAGACAAAAACTATTGCTTCAGAATCCCGTGGTTAGGTTCCAACCCATGACCTATCTATCACAGCCCAGGCAAGTCCACTCCAAACAATCATTCCTACGTTTGAGCCCATTACTGTAGCCACTGTGTCGATCGGTCTTGTTGAGTTTCTTCCTCTTTTTCACCGGCTGTGTACGTTAGAGTGATGGAGAAGCTCAAGGTCAACAGCCAGAATAAAGCCAGAGCTGACTATTGAACAGACCACAAGCAGCTCACATGCAAATGCAAGGTGAGGAGGAAGGAAATGCAAACAAGTCTATGAGGGTCCAAATAGACTGTAGATTAATCGAACACAAAAAACCGAAGACCAAATGCATTGTGGAATGATACAAAGGACATTGTACATTAAAACCCCCCAGAAGGTAATTCAAAAGAGAATCGTGAAAGAAGCCAAAATGGATTTCAGAAGAGCCTCTGAAACTTGCAGCTGAATGTAGAGACGCTGAAGTGTAAGAAGAACTAGATGGTGAAGCAGAAGGACGGAACAGAAGGCTTTGAAGGGTGAGCTGAGAAAACAAAGTAAAATATTCTAATGAAATGTGCAAATCCCTGGAGGGAGAAAGTCAGACGAGAGTGTGCTCAACCTGTCTCCAACGAAGAACCAAGTCATAGAAGCCTTTATTAAGCAAAAGTATAAAAATGTGAAGCTGTTGTTTTCAACATATCCTCTCTCTAGGTCCATCCATTTCAAAGCGGCATTTCTGTCTCTGAGCTCTGGTGGCAGTGTGGTTAAACCTTGGGTTGTGCTTTGCAACATCGGCAGTTCAAAACCACCAGCCTCTCCTTGGGAGAAAGACGGGCTTTCTGCTTCCGTAAATAGTACCCTCTTAGACACTCACAGAGGCAGATTTGCACGGTCCTCCAGGGTCGCTATGAGTCGGCGTGGACTCGATAGCGGGGAGAAGAACCCTTATCCAAGAAGGAGCCCTGATGGGGTAGCGGATATATGTTGGGATGTGATCTGAAAGGTCAGCAGTTTGAAACCACTCTGTGGGAGAAAGACGGGACTTTGTATTTCCTAAAGCAGTTCACTCTCAGAAACCCACGGGAGCAATTCTGCCCTGTGCGCTTCGGTTCGCCATGAGTCGGCATCAACCTGAGAGCCGTGAGTTTTCAGTCTGATGCTTGACTGGCATCTTGTTAAAATAACAGTTTTGCCATCTTCAAGGGACTCAAATTCTGTTCCATTCAAATTTCTGTTCATCGACTTTGGAGGAACAAAAGAAGCCCGAACAAGAACAGTGCTGTAAGGTGAATGGGGTAAGATTCCCCAATAAAATTCTCATAGAACAGCCCAGAATCCGCAGGTACATTGCTCTGATGGAAAAGAGAAACATTTTCTCGGCCTTAATGTCCTGCCTTGGAATAAGAATATCCATGTAGTTTTCATGTTCTTCCAGCTCCTTTCTAATAGGCCCCACGTCTGTCCTGTGTTCTATGAGACTATCTATCAAGATTATTCTTTTGGGGAAAAAAAAACAACCCACTTACCATAACCTTCTGAATGGACCTCTCTTTCTTCACTTAACTAGCCAACACAACGACTTGAAAGCACTGTTTGGATTAGACCTATTTTTGAAGACATCTGAGTAAGACTAAGAATTGTAGAGACTAAGACCAAGCGTCTCACTGGGAGAATTTGTCTGCATCCATCCACTGATCAATGATCACAACAGCAGGTTTTCTTTGGGGTTCAGAATACCCAAAGTCATTGCCACTGAGTTTGTTCTGACTCATAGTGAAACACTAGACCAGGGTAGACCCACCCCTGTGGGTTTCTGAGACTGTAACTGTTCACAGGAGTAGAAAGCCCATCCTCCTCCCATGGAGCGACTGGTGGTTTCAAATGACTGACCTTAAGGTCAGCTGCCCAACATCTCACCCCTTCACCACCAGGGCTCTTCTTTGGGATGATCCTAAACCCCAGTCTCAATGCTTTTGAGCTTAAGCTCACCCATGTGTCTGTTTGGATCACCTCCTGTCAGTGAGAGTGAGATTTCTGGGTCATACAGGAACTCCGTTTCTTTTTGAGGAACTGCTGAAGTCCACAACACCATGCCATTTTGCATTCCTATTCAGAGGTGGATGGGGCTCTGATTTCTCCGCACCCTTGCCATTTTCAATATGCTTTCATTTTCCCATTAAAATGTTTTCTAATGGAAGTGAAGTGGTATTTCCTTGTGATTTTGACTTGTATCTCCCTATTGGCTAATGATATTGAGCATTTTTATTGATAATTTCTTAATAGTTTTTTCGGCGAAGTGTCTAGTTAAGTCTTTTGCCCATTTTATTTCTTGGAGATTGGGTTGTCTTCTTCTTTTTAAGTTGGAGAAGTTATTTATATATTCTGGGTATTAAGCCTCTGTCCAATATTTTTCTCATCTTCAAAGTGGAAAAGACAAAATGCGTTGCTTGCCCTATTATTTTACTTCTCTAGGTTCTAACATTGCAATGACTACAAAGAACTCACAGACAAAATTCATGACTTAAGGGTTTATTAAGGAAGTTTACAGGTTGTAATACCAGTGGGAAATGCTCTGATTTGAGTTGTTTATCAGGACACATTTCAAAGTTCTAGTAGGTCTAATAGTAAATGCCAATGGGGGCTCA
Source organism: Tenrec ecaudatus (assembly GCF_050624435.1). Lineage (NCBI taxonomy): Eukaryota > Metazoa > Chordata > Mammalia > Afrosoricida > Tenrecidae > Tenrec > Tenrec ecaudatus. The sequence continues at coordinate 86,049,050 of NC_134537.1, read as the reverse complement.
CCACTACACTGAAAGCCTCAATCTGAAGGCACTCAGCTCCACTTCTGTCAGTCACCAAGTCCAACTTCCCCAATAAAGTGCCCAGAGACACCCCACTCCGCAAGCCAGCCTCCTGCACAGAAGCACTCTGCTTTACTTGCTCCATGGGTTAAGAAGTTTGCCACTTTGTTCTGTGCTCTGGCTCCTGGTTCTGCTGCTGCTCCTCTGACGTCATAGCTGTCTTCTGGAACCAGGAGGTTCACTGCACAGGAATCTTGGGTCCAAAGGCTTGGCTCCACTCCGGCCTCTTCTGGTAATGAGATCCCGCCTCTTGATTCTCAAAGGACTCATTTTACACACAGCAGGATTACACTCCAGGGAATTGTTTGCTAATTACTCATTGGTGAATCCTATCTGTATCGTCCCCCACTTCTTCCCAAGCCCCTGCAAGAAAGGTTGTTTGGTGGGACGTTAGAGACGTGGGCTAGAAGAGCCATATTAAAAAATTCATGGACCCTGCAGGACACAAGCTTCAGACTTTCGTGAAATGTGAATGCAGATTAATGTATGTAAGCAGACTTCAAATCAGCACTTGGCATAGAATAAATTAATCTCTCTCCCTTCTTTCCTTACTTCATTCCTTCCTTTTGCCCAGTAAAGTTGATAAGATTCTAGGGTTAGTTTAGACTCTGAGTAAACAAACTCACTACCATCGAGTGGAGGCCGACTCACAGCGACCCTATAGAACAGGGTAGAACTGCCCCTGCGAACTTCTGCAATGGTAACTCTACTGGAGTAGAAAGTCCCATAGAGGGACTGGTGGTTTCAAACTGCTGACCTTTTGCTCCGTTGAGCAGATTCTGGAGGGATAGGGAGAATATTGGGAGAGTGAGTATTATCCTTGCACAAAAGCTCAAAAATGTAGAGCCAATTGACTTTGCTAGTCTTCCTTCTCTTCCGTCTTTATATTCCTCCTGTGGCTAGTTCCTCACACTCTCAACATTCTGTTCCACAGAGCAAGTAAGAACATAGTACCATCTGCGTAGATCAGGCTCTCCTTCCCTGTCCACCTAGGTCCATAGTTAGCACTAACAGGTTGAATTGTGTCCCCCTAAAATAGGTATTGAATTCTTGAACTTTGTGTCTGTGAATGTCATCCTTTTGGAAGTAGAGTTTTTAATCTTTCATGCTAATGACACATACCCGTTTAGGGTGAATCCTACACTTCATCCCTTAAAAAGACCAACTGAATTTAGAAGAGGGGGTGAAACTGCTAGTGTCAGATGGATCTTGGCTGAAAGCAGAGAATACCAGAAAGATGTTGGTCTTTGTCTTATTGACTCTGTAAGGATATTTGACAGTGTGGATTTTCACAAATTATATCAATGACATTGCAAGAATGGAAATTCCAGAACACTTCCATATGCTCTCAACACTTCCGTATGGGCTTCAAACTGGAACAGGAAAAACCAAACCAAAACAAAACACAAAACCAAAAAAGCCTCGACATTTCCACCACAGTGAAACAGAAACCAGAACAATAACAACAACAAACAACGGTTTTCTAAACCCTGTCTGAAATGGAAAATTATTTTTTAAGCTCTGTCATTTTCTGCTCCATGATCATTTTAAATTGGCAATCAAGACTATTGGATAATTTATGGTTAATTTGCATCTGGCACCACGTCAGCTCAATGCTTCTGCAGTACATGGCTCGTAAGGGCACAGTTCATTGCTTTGGCAAGTGATGTTGCGTGTCTCAGCTATAGACGATGACCACTGCTATGGGAGCTGATTCACAGGTCAGGCAATTGGCCCTCTGAGCTTGACCTCCCTCCCAGTACCGGGAGCTGTGCCTACCAATGTAGTAATAAACACATGTCGATTGAGAGCACTCAGAGTCAGCTCTCTGAAAGAGCTAGTTAACCTGCATTCGATTCTGAGCAGTTCCTCAATAGAAACTTGCCAAGGGAGCGCAAACATTTTAAAGGTATATTACTCACATTTTAAAAGAACAAACGTTCAATTCAAGAAATACATATTGTTTTTGACGATCCATTCTTTCACTCAATCTTAATTTAAATGGACTACCACGCTTTGTACTTATAGTCTTACATTTTACATTTATCATGCAAATCGAAATGTTAACAAACACCAGCCATTGGCGGGATGAAAGTGAATATTTCCATTGTGGTACACTGTCAATTCAATAAAAACAAGTTCATGTCATCACCATGAAGTGAGTTTTCTTCAAAAGGTGCCACATAAATGTCTGAGGATGCGGTCAATTGGGACCTCAAGTGGAAGAAGTCGGCAAACCCTACAAATGTAGACATCAAAGCTGTTCTGGTTTCTCTCATCTGCTGACAATACATAGCTAGAAGCATTTTAATACACCGTGACTAATTTATTTCTATAAATGTATGAATACTTTCTGTTCTCTTTAAGGTCTCAAGGTCTAAGAAAAGTTTTTATGGGAATGCAGTGTGGTGACTCTAATATGTTAAAATGATTTCTTAGCTTTTAAATTCTAGTAGGGGGTGGACCAGAGAAACGCCATGTTGGGAACTTTTCAAGAATGAGAAGGTTGGAAATTAAAGCATGTGAAATCTTTGCAACACAGGTATGGTTGCAAACTAACCAAGTATCAGTCTAGGTTGATTACAGAAACAAATTCATAGACACTCATATGTATAAGAAAGAACTTTATATAAAAGAGCAATTGTATATTAAGAAAACATCCCAGTCCAGTCCAGATTAAATCCATAAGTCTGATAATAGCCCATATGTCTGATACCAATCTATAAATTCCTCTTCAGACTCACGCAACACATGCAATGACACTGAATGCAGGAAGATCACAGGCCAGTGGGTGGGAAGTCTTGTGGATCCAGTGGTGGTGGAAGCACCTCAGTGCTGGTGTGGGTCTCCATGTAGCTCCTCCAGCTCCAGGGATATGACTTTATCATTTGGCTTGTCAACAGGAAGATGAAGCAGAGATAGTGTGTGTCCCTCCTCCAGGGAGGAAGACAGGAGTTCCCAGAATCCTCAGAAGAAATCCATGCCCACACAAAGGCCTTATTGGCTATGACCTAAGATTATGCAACTGCCACAGTGACCATGTATGTAGCAAATTCAAAGAGGCACTTGAAGGGCTCCCATGCCCAGGAATACAATACAATGCAGAGCAGAAGACCGAAAACGCTGAAGAAACTGTCAGAAATGTTCCAACTAAGAAACTAAAAAATGTTAGATGGGTCTGCTGGTCTAGAATGTCCTAAGGTGAAATTAGATAATCAACTAATAGTCATTCCATATGTTGAATTAATTACCAGCGAAGTTGTTCATTTGAACCCATTGAACATTCAGGCTTCTGGAAAATTTAAATCCAATGATTGCTTCAATTGGTGAAGATTTTTCAGAGAACACATGCATCAGAATGATCATCACAGGTTTGCCAGAATAATACATATCATAATGCAATATTAACCCTGTTAGACAGGGTTCTCTAAAGAAACAAAGCCAGAATGCTAATAATTATATATATTTATACATATATATAAAACATAAGAGATAAACAGTTAATTAAATTATAAAGCAGTACAATGGCTCAGTGCAACTCACTCCTGTGAGACAGCTGTGAGATACTGGCAGTCCTTCAAGTCTTGAAGGCTATCAGGTAGTCCTCTGTAGAGCAATTCAGGCTATCCGGCACAGGCAGCAAACAGCAAGGCAGGTCACCAACTGTCAGTCAGATGACAGGGTCCGACAGTCCCCAGCTCAAGAGATATAAATTCCAATGGTGTGGCGAAGCAGGTCTTGGAGGAAACTCAAATTACAGTGAATCAGTACACGGGTTAGATGTCCCACAGGTAGTGTAGCTTGTAAATTGAGGCACAGAACAAGCAAGGCAGCCGCACACTGATCCAATGATCAAAGAGCAAGAGACAAGAAAGGCTAGGCTCACTGAGCCAGTTATCTCTCTGCCCTTCAATTAATCCCACATGTGTTTATCGGCCAGGTTGGCACAATAAACTAACTACCTCAGGCACCTTGTATTTTCCAGCTGAAGTGCTAAAGTTCTAGGTGTGTTTCAGGTAGAGTCCAATTCCCCCCGTTGGAATTCCTGCGTGGGATCTCAATGGTGCAGCCTCTGAAGCATGCCGTGGACCTTGAAGATCCAGGATTCTGTGTCTCAACGTGAGTGCTGTTTCTGATACATGAGTAGAAACTAAGCTAAAATTAAAAACTGTATTTGGAAACACATTGAAAAATGCAATGTCAGGGAAAAACTAACCCTGGAAAAGTAGGAGTAATTTTTCTATATCCTCATTATTAAATTCAAATTAGTTGTAAACTTAAGGTGAAGGCCATATAACATTTAAAAACATCGGGAAAATGATAGAACATCTGAAAAGGAGCAATATATTGAAAGTGTAACAAATGAAAGCAATCGAGGAAATACTCTCATTTCAAATGATGATGTTGATGAGGTGGCCTTATTTCTCTAAACTAAAGGGAAGAGAAGTCACCTCCCTGGCGATAATCCCGAGTGTGGCTCAGGGTAAATGTTAACTGTGTATTAAAGTTTATCATACCTGGAATGTCTACTAGAGAGATGAAAATGAGTAATTTCTTAAGAACTACAGGCCTACAATATAAAACAACAAATTTTATGCAAAACAATGTACCGCTTTGGGTACAAAATTACTGACATAATTAGACTGCCAGGGAGGTTTACTATCAAATGACTATATTAATAATTTTGGTGACATACAAAAAGTTGAGAGAAGAAAAATTATTCTTGAAATTTGGTAAGAAACCCATTCACAAAATTCCCAGTTACATGAAATTGTGGCAGTGGTTGTAGGTGCAGTAGCTACTTAGGTCAGTGTTGGTAGAGCTTTCGCAGGTTTGAAATTAATCGTGTGGGACAGTGCTTAGCTGCAATGGGAAAAATCGGAAGATGTGCTTTTCTTTATGTGTAACTACGGTTCTGGCAAAGAATATTGAAATGACCACGTATCCCCAGAAGAACGAACACATATGTCGTGTTCCTGCCTGGTCCTATGCCACCCTTACTGCTGTTGTTAAGTTTGATCCCATGGTGACAGCCACTGTGCCAGCCTACCTCCTGAGGGCCTTCCTCTCGTTTTTATGTCTTCTACTGTACAAAGCATGATGCACGTGTCCACGGACTGATTCCATCGGATAACAAGATGACTTCAAAAGAGAATTTATGCTCGGGGCATGTTATCAGTCGAGATCGATCTGTGGAAAAGAGCGTAATGCTTGATAAAATGGAGGGTCAGGGAACCAGTGGCAGACCCTTGATGAGATGGATTGGTCCAGGGACAACGACAATGAACTCAAACATCACAGTTATTGGGAGGATGGCACAGGGCTGTTTTTACACAGGGCTGCTGGGAGACGGAAACAACTCAAAGACACCTAAAAATAACACCAAGAATGCCCCATTTATTCCTCCAAATCATAGGATTCTACTTCCAGCCTTTCAAGATAAGCTAATCAAAATTCACTTTTTTAACACACCCGTCTGTCAGTGATCCTGATATTACTGACTTCGCTATGGATCAATACCTTGGGGGGGGGGGGTTTAGATTTTTTTCAGGGAGATTTCGTTAGAAGTCACAGCCATTTCTTTAAGAATGAGAATGAAAGCAGTAACAAAAATGTCCATCAATACCTGAGTCACTTCTATCAGGATCACACCCACCTAAAATTCTAGGTCCCTTAGAAAACACCTCTACCTTGCTTTCTGTTCACTTACTCCAAACGGTATCAGGCTGCATCAGAGCCTTCAGATTGGTCTGTCACACCATTTGTTCAGGAATCCCGGTCAGAGCGAGTACTGAGCTGAATAAAACATTTCTGAACCGTTACTATTATCATGCAGCACCACTTTTAGCACAACTTTTTTTCTTTAATCCCCTCAGTTCTGGAAATGGTGGCTGCTTCCTTCGGCGACTGGGCTGTGAGCTACATGGTCAGCAGTTCAAAACCACCAGCCAATCCAAGGGAGAAAGACAGGACTTGCTGCTGCCATAGGAGTCAGTCTTGGAAACCCACAGGGGCAGTTCTACTCTGTCCTATAGGGTCACTAGCTGGCAGTGAGTTTTCCTTCAGACATTAAGAGGGTCTGAGGTCTGGTCAGTAAAGATCAGCTCTGGGTAACTTCATCATTGCTTCCCACCCCATACTCCCCCCTCTTTCCTGTGTCCCAATGTGTACATAAACAATTTCCTAGAATAAATAAGTCTATTTGAAATATCTTACTTGACTTTGATTTTTTTGATTGGACCCTGACTGATTGCATATCTTCTATAAAATTTTTAAAATTTCTGACCATATTATACTCCGTGGACAAAACATAATTTAAAAAATCATTTTATTAGGGGTTCGTACAACTCTTATCACAGTGCATACATACATAAATTGTGTAAAGCACATCTGTACTTTCATTGCCCTCATCATTCTCAAAACATTTTCTCTCTACTTAAGCCCCTGGCATCAGGTCCTCATTTTTTCCCCTCCCTCCCCGCTCCCCCCTTCCTCATGAGCCCTTGATAATTTATAAATTATTATTGTATCATATCTTGCTCTGTCCCATGTCTCCCTTCACCTACTTTTCTGTTGTCTTTTCTGTTGTCCATCCCCCAGGGAGGAGGTCACATGTAGATCCTTGTAATCAGTTACCTCTTTCCAACACACTCTCCCTCCACCTGCCCAGTATTGCCACTCACACCACTGGTCCTGAAGGGATCATCCACCCTGGATTCCCTGTGTTTCCAGTTCCTATCTGTACCAGTGTGCATTCTCTGGTCTAGCCAGACTTGCAAGGTAGAATTTGGATCATGATAGTGGAGGGATGGGTGGGAGGAAGCATTTAGAAACTAGAGGGCTTGTCTCTTCCCCGAGACCCCTCTGCAAGGGGATCTCTAGTGGCTGACAGATGGGCTTTGGGTCTCCACTCTGCACTTCCCCCTTCATTCACTATGGTAAGATTTTTTTTGTTCTGATGATGCCTGATAACTGATCCCTTTGACACCTCATGATCACACATGCTGGTATGCTTCTTCCATGTGAGCTTTGTTGCTTCTGAGCTAGATGGCCGCTTGTTTATCCTCAAGCCTTTAAGACCCCAGATGCTATCTCTTTTGATAGCCCAGCACCATCAGCTTTCTTCACCACATTTACTTATTCACCCACTTTGTCTTCAGCAGTTGTTTCAGGGGAAAAACATAATTCATGTAAATAAAGTGATTGAATTAATCTGGCATAGACTGTTTTCTTCATTTGTCACTATAACATTATCGATGCAATAACTCATGTTTTTCTACATATACGACTATTTCCTTAAGGATGTTTTCTGGCAAGGAAATTATTGGTTTAAAGATTAAGCTTTGATTAATATAAAATAGTCTTCCAGAAATGTGCCCAAAACTATTTAATTTCACTCATAGAATATGAAATCTTCATGTTCTCTAGACTCTCATTAACCCCAGGTATTTTCATCAAAATTCAAGCATGTCAAACTATTGTACGTAGATGGCTAAGGGACTATGCTGAAATATTTCATCTTTAGAAACCTATGGCTTTCCATGCTCTTTCCCATGATGTGTCTCCTCAATTAGTCAAGTCTTCTTTTTTGTCCCATTTCATGTTCATTTACAGGAAATTTTTACATTTCTCCTTGTGTACTCTAAGTATTTTACATTTCTGATACAATACTGAGTAGAATTCATTTTTTAAATAAAAAATATTTTGTTTTTCTACTGATTAAATAAGTAACACATTCATGATAGCAAATTAAAAAAAGTGATAAGTTAAACAAAGAAAAATAAATTATCAATAATCTCAAAACTCAGAGATAATCCCTGTGAAATCCCGCATGTCTCTTTCCAGACTACTTTTCCTATGTGAATACGTGTTCGCGCTTTGATTCCTCGCACATTAGTTTCATAATTTAAATGAAATTGTATAATCCTATTGGTTTTATGCACAATATGTGACTAATGTTTTTTCAAGGCAAGAAAAATATTTAAGTATTTTATTCTTAAAAGACTAAGGACTCTTTTATACTAGTGGTTTACAATCTTCAGTTGTATTTCTATTTTTACTGTTAAAAACAATAGTGATTAATATTCTTATAAAAAAGGTTTTTGTACATGTGCATAATAATTTCCTTAGGAGAAATTCCTGGAATTGAATTACTAGGTTATAGGGTATATTATGCATTTAAAGTTTAATATAGGATCTTCCTCAATTGTTATTAATATACAGATTGCTAAATTGCCCTACAGAAAGATGAACCAAGCTTATATTTGCATGAGAATAGTCAGGCCTGCACAATCTTCAATCATTATCCTAAAGTAAATGGGTTGTCAATCCGTAGCAAAAACTTAAACTGGTTAAATTTGAATTTATTGGCCACTAAGAAGTTTGCAGATTTGTGACAACCGTACTTACTAATTTTGTTTCCTTGTTATAGGGTTGCTCTGAGTTGGCATTGTTAGGCAGCTGGATAAAGGGACAGAGGGGTTGTCCCTCCCATGCCTGCAAAGGCCCCTAGAAGAGGTTTAAAAGCCTATGAAGATGCCAAAGGAGTATGCTCACACTCAAATCCCCCAGCCAGGTGGGAGGTACACCTGGGTGGTCCAAACAAGGCCCAGGCTCATGACCTCACCCAGGTGGGCTCAACTCAGCCAACCAATACCTTCAAGGGCACCTTCCCCCAGCCCAAGGTCGGGTCAGGGTGGGGGTAGAATAAAGGCAGGGAGCACGCTCTGGCACTCCCTCTTCCCAAGCTTCTGGTCAGTGGCAGGTCGGAGGGTGGGGTCTCCCTCGTGCGTGGGCACTCTGGGTCCACATGCTCTTAGCCTCTCCGGTTCCACGGCTTCTAGTCTGGAGTCTCCCACCCCTAAGACGTGCGCATGTGGTGTTCTCTTCCATGTGGTTGTTCATGTCCAGTTGTGAACCCCAGCGGCTTCTGCTCGCCTTGGCCCACTCCCGGAAGTAGCGTGTAACCATTTTGAGACTGTAAAACCCAAAACGTGTCCTGTCCTTCATAAAAACCCACTTAGATGAACAAACGGGTTCCGCATGAATTCTTTCGTCATGCAAGCCAAGAACCGAGTCATCACCCACTGGAGAAATCTTAGATAAGCAACTTGATAGCAGGGGGGTTGGTGGTTGGTTTGTGCCAACTACTTTCCCCATGTCTTTTGTCTATTTTTAAATTAGATTTTTATCTTTTCTCTCTTGTTGATAATATTTCTTTGTAAGTTAGGGACTAATCCTGTATCTATCGTGTTTGTTTGAAATTTACTGCTTGCTTTTTAAATGCAATATTATTTTATGTTGTCATTTCAACATTTTATATTGTAGCTGTTCAGATACATTCATTCCTCCCTCCCCCTCATATTTTATAAGGTTTGTGAGCACTAAGTATCATGCTTAGGAAGACTTCCCCTTTCACAAGGTTAGATAAATATACCTATGTATTTTCTTTTTTCAAATTTAAATATTTATTTTGGAAAAAGCTCTCTAGAAATCCAAGTTTGTTATCAAGTTGTCCCAACACCACTTATGGCATAATCTAGGCTTTCCCCATGCATGTGAATACCACCTCTGAATTTTGATAAAACATGGCAAATTGAAAATGCACATTAATCTCTGCCTCTTCCAGAAAGCCCAATTAAAATGACAATGAAAGCAGAAGGCTTAAACTTAGTACAAAGAAATTGGGAGAGGAGATTACAGGAGTCAGGGATATTGCCAGCATTTTTAAAACTAGGAAGCTGATGGATGAGTGAAAACACATTTAGAAGAAGACTTGAGCATTGAAGCTCAGCCTGAAACAGGGAAGCCAGCATGAAGAAAGTGGATTCTTGAGAAATCCAGAAAGATTTAGGAATAAGAGGTAGCAGATGCCTTGAGCATTGGGATTTGGGATAAGTTGAAAAAAGAAGAGTCATGGCAAATGGATATAAAGGAACAACTTCCTCTTTGTACAACTAGACTTCCACTGCAGCGCCCAGACAGAAAATGAAATTCTATGTGTGTGTGTGTGTGTGTGTGTATGACTCAACAAGTGGATCTCTGGGCTTGGGGACACCAAGTATAGTTGAGGACAACTGTGGGGCACAGTAATGAGAAGAAAGGGATTAAGCAGGGTGCATATTGACAAGAGGGATACTTAGCCCCTTCCCCCCCCCCCCCCCCCCGCCCCGTTCAGACAGAAGTGTCCTCAGAATAAGTCTTAAGCCTCCCAAGAAGGCATACCATTCTTCACTAGAGAAATGCTAGTGAGGAAAAGGCCTACATATTTTAACATTGGGGATGAGGGCTCCCCCAGTGTAAAAGCTAGCTTTGAACCTTTGTCCCTCTATCAGCAAGCTTTCTCCTTGCCATCGAGTTGATTCCAACTCATAGCGACCCTGTAGGTCAGGCTAAACTTGCTGCTTGTGTTTCCAAGATGATAACCCTGTACTAGAGTGGAAAGCTTCGTTTTTCACCCGAGGAGCACTTGGCGATTTCGAACTGCTGGTCTCTCAGTTAGCAGCCCGGTACATAACCACTAAGCCACCAGGCTCCTTGTCACTCTATAAAGAAGGTCACAATTTACCCACATACACAGAGTCCATGATCCCTGTACTCCAATAAGCTTTATTTTTTAAAGTCAGAGTCATTGAAATATAATTTATAAACAATGAAATATTGTGTATCATCTTAGGCATTTTGAAAAAATACACTTGTGACACTACTCTCATATTCATCATGGTTCGTTATTATTAAATTACCCTAAAGTCTATTTGTGATTTGAAATACTCAGTGCTCTAGCCCCGGGCAATGGAGCAGCTAGCTGCTAGTGGGGTTGGTACCCTGGAGTTGGTGATTGAAGGCATCAGGTGTGCCATGGGAGCAAGACGAGGCTTTCTGCTCCGCAAAGAGTCCAGTCTCAGCAGCCCACTCGCAGTCGTTCTACTCTGTCCTAGAGGGTTGCTGTGTGTCAGAATGTCCTCCCCGGTGGTGAGTTTCTAGCCCCAGGAACCCACTGTTGTGTTTTCTGTTTACTGTCTTTTCATAAATGTCATACTAATGTAATTATATGGTTTATTGATTTTTAGCCTGGCTTCTTTGAGAGTCATCCATTTTGTGAGATGGATAACTGTCGGATCTTATTTATTTATTGTACGGTAGAATTCTAATATGTGGAAGAACTCGTTTTTCCCTGATCAGTTGAAGAACACCCAGTTGCGTTGTGGATTGAAGTATGTCTCCCCAAAAGATGTGTCGAAGTCCTGTCTGCTGTGCTGGTGAATGTGACCACGTTTTATAAAGGGGGTTTTCTTTGGTTCTTTTCTTTTTGAGGCTGTTGCTATTTTGTGAGCTTTTCTTATGTTGGTGAGGGTGCACCAGTGTAGGTTGGCTTCTAAAGCGAACCCCTTGTGAATGGTGTAAAAAAACAACAGATAGAAGATTCACACACACACAGGGAGGATGCCAGGTGGGGATTCATCTACAAGCCAATGAATGCCAAGAAAAACCAAAGCTGCCAGCAGCGGAAGGAAACAAGGAATGCTCTTCTCCTGGAGCTGATAGAGAGAAAGAGCATGGCCCTGCCGATACCCAGCCTGCAAACTGTTCATCAGAGTTATCCGTGTGTGGTAGTTTAGTTTTGGTGCCATTAGACAGGTTGTTTCTCATTTCTGACAATCATGAATAAAGCACCTATAAACATGGTGTACAGGCAGTCCATGGATTATCAAAGCCTGACTTCTATACCCAGAGTTACTAACCAACCCTCATAAAGCATATTGGATTAAAAACTTGAGATATACACAATTGCTCACAGGATCACAACTTTGTGGGCCCCCATAAAAACATTATGAATATTACTGAATTGCTATGTTAAAGAAGTTTTAGTGTATGTGGAAGTGTTTCTTAGTTTATTTTTATCCATAGGTGCACTGTATGCTACATATTAAAACAAATATTTTGTTGCTGGTAGACAAGGGACCTGAGATGTCCTCCCCCAAAGACAGAAACCAGATTGATTTAAAAAATTCTAAGTTTATTCCTACAAGAGCTGACAGAAGGAAACAAATGGGTTTTCTTCCTCCAAACTGGTTTAAGATCCAGTGAAAATCCAAGTTATATACCCCAAACTTTGTGGCAGGTTAGGTGGAGGTGTGTGCATGTGGGTTGGGCAGGGACGGGGTATAATGAACATACTTTTCAACAGTCCCAGAAGATAATCAGCAAGTCTTACAATGATCAGGAGCCATTCAAACAATGGGACCAAGGGAGCAAGGGTCTAGAGAAGCAGTCTACATTTTCTCAAGGATTATCAGACCATCAGGTGATAGTGTCATTACTCCAGAGGCTGACTCCATGCTTATCTAAATGGCCTTGCTTTCCCTTTTCTGAAATAGAGCATCCTTGGATGAGATTTAAAAGGAATTTTTATTTTTCATTACAAGGGGAGGGGGATGTTGTATACTGGGTTCCTTTTAGCATAGGAAATCTCAATAGAGCAGATCCCAAATTATGCTACAGTTTCCAGTATTTGACTAACAGTGGGTTAACTTTTCCCCCGCTCTATCGATTTGACTAATTTATGTAATATTCAAATCATACCTAACTGTTCTGGCTTATATACAAATTCAACTTAAAAACAAGATTTAGGAATAAAACTCTTTTGTAATCTGGGGACTGCCTTTCCATGTTTGTTTGTTTTTTCCCCCTCTCCCTTTGTTTAATGTGTGAAAAATAAGCTTTCTTTTCTCTCAGTATGAGATTGCTAGGTTACAAGGTAAGGATACATTTAGCTGTATAACAAACTCTAAAGAGGTTGAACCAGTATTCATTTCTAGGCTCTCTGCATTGTAAGTTAAAAATAAACAAATTCTAATGGATGCTTAAGGAGCCCTGCTGGTGCAGTGGGTTAAGCACTAGGTTGCTAACCAGTCACTGGCTCAAGCCTTCCAACTGCTCCTTTGGAGAAAGAGGAGGTTGTCCACTTCTCTAAAGCTTTCCAGCCTTGGAAACACTATAAGCTCCTATAGAGTCACCGAGTCAGCACAATGACTGTGAGTTTCATTTTCTGATAGTGTTATTGTGCAAATAGCATTTCGTGATAGTGCAAATGTAATTTGATTTGCATTCCCCTAATCCACACAATGGGGCCAATAAGTAGTAGCATAATAAATAGAGAAAATATTGAAGTTGTCAAGGATTTCATTTTATTTACACCCACAAACAGCACACATAGAAACAGCAGCCAGAAAATGAAATGACATATTGCATTGGAAAATCTGCTGCAAAAGATCTCTTTAAAGGGTTAAAAGCAAAGGTGTCACTTTGAAGATAAAGGTGCAGCTCACCATGGGGTTTTAAGTCACCTCCTATGCATGTGGAAGATGGGCAATAAATAAGGAAGACTGAAGAACGGATGCCTTTGAATGATGGAACCAATGGAGAAGAATAACTCGACCGTGGACTGTCAGACAAATAAACAAATCTGTCTTGCACGAGGTATAATCAGAATGGTCCTTAGAAGCAAGGATGATAAGCTTTGTCTTAGGGACTTTGAGCATGTTGCCAGGAGGGACATTCCCTGGAGAAGGACATCGTGCTCATCAAGGAGAGGATCTGTGAAAGAGGAGGCTCCTCAGCAAGACGGATGCACCTACCGTGGCTGCAACACCAAGCTCAGACAGGCGCAGTGGTGAGGGTGTTTCGCTGGGATTCCAAACCTACTTTACTGGCCCTCACAACATCAACTCAGGATGGTAAGCACCTTTCATGTGCTCACTAGCAATACACACATTTCCTCTGTTGGGCTACCTCTCAAAGCCCTTTCCCGTTTTAAACTAGTGTTTTTGTTAGGTTTCTCAGGTGGAAATACCACAGTCCTTGACTTCCCACGAGAAAGAAGTCACACCAAAACCTGGTTTGTGATCCAAGTGGATTTTTATAAAAGATAGAAGAAGGTTTTACACAGGCACTCTGCGGGCACTTCACACCCACAGGTGGAAACCCTGGGGCAGAGAAAACCTCAGCACTGCCCAACGGAGCAGCTGGTAAAGTGGATGTTGGTCTCGAAGTTTCAGGCTTTTCAAGGCCCTTTGCTGGGAGGCGTGATCGATGGTGCTCCTTGCCCCCATTGGCTGAATTAAGCCCACCTGGCCTAGATGGGGCCAATCCAGGTGTACCTGCTGCCCACCTAGGTGTGCTGCCCAGCCCTCCCTGGCTCAAAGCCTGTATTTGGAGCATGCTCTTTAGCCTTGAGCAGCTTCCAACTTCCTATAAGAGGGCCCTTGGGCATGGAGAAGAGCAATGCCCTATCCAGCTACCTAACATTTCTCATTGAGTTTTCAGAGTTTGTATAGATACAGAGAGAAGACCTGTATCAGATAAATCTTGCAAATATGTTCTCACTTTGTAACTTGCCCTTTCATTTTCTTAACAGTATCATTAAAACTTAGAAGCTTTCAATGTTGAGTAAATTCAATTACTTGATGTTTGATATTTTTTGGATTGTGTTTTGCATGTCATATTTAAGGTATCTTCTTTTTTTTAAGCATTGTATTAGGAGCTCATACAACTCTTATCATAATCCATACATACATCAATTGTGTAAAGCACATCTGTACATTCATTGCCCTCATCATTTTCAAAGCATTTGCTCTCCACTTAAGCCCTTGGTATCAGGTCCTCTTTTTTCCCCTCCCTTCCCTCTCCGCTCTCCCTTCTCCCTCATGAGCCCTTGATAATTTACAAATTTTTATTGTGTCATATCTTGCCCTGTCTGATGTCTCCCTTCACCCACTTTTCTGTTGCCTGTCCCCCAGGGAGGAGGTCACATGTAGATCCTTGTAATCAGTTACCTCTTTCCAACTCACTTTCCCTCTATCCTCCCAGTATCACCATTCACACCCCTGGTCCTGAAGGTATCATCCACCCTGGATTGCCTGTGCCTCCAGCTCCTATCTGCACCAGTGTACATACTCTGGTCTAGCCAGACTTGCAACGTAGAATTCGGATCATGATAGTGGGGGTGGGGGAATGGAGGAGGAAGCATTTAGGAACTAGAGGAAAGCTGTATTCTTCATAGGTGCTACATCGCACCCTGTCTGACTCATGTCCTCCCTAGACTCCTCTACAAGTGAATCTCCAGTGACCGACAAATGGACTTTGGGTCTCCACTCTACATTTCCCCTTCATTCACTATGGTAAGAGTTTTTGTTCTTATGATGCCTTATGATCCCTTTTGTTCTTATGATGCCTTATGATCCCTTCACACCTGGTGATTGCGCAGGCTGGTGTGCTTCTTCCATGTGGGGTTTGTTGCTTCTGAGCTAGATGGCTGCTTGTTTATCCTCAAGCCTTTAAGACCCCAGACGCTATATCTTTAGATAGCCAGGCACCATCAGCTTTCTTCAGCACATTTGCTTATGCACCCATTTGTCTTCAGCAATCGAATCATGGAGGTGTGCACCCAATGATATGATGTTTTGTTCTTTGATGCCTGATAACTGATCCCTTCGGAACCTTGTGATCACACAGGCTGGTGTGTTCTTCCATGTGGGTTTTGTTGCTTCTGAGCTAGATGGCTGCTTGTTTATCCTCAAGCATTTAAGACCCCAGACGTTATATCTTTAGATAGCCAGGAACCATCAACTTTCTTCAGCACATTTTCTTATTCACTTGCTTTGTCTTTAGCAGTTGTGCCAGGAGGGTGAGCATCATAGAATGCCAATATAATATAAAAAATATTCTTGCATTGAGGGAGTACTTGAGTAGAGGCCCAGTGTCCTTCCGCCACCTTAATACTAACCCTATGAACATAGGAACATAGATCTATTTCTCCATCCTCATATATATTTGCATATGTACGTGTCTTTGTCTAGATCTCTGTAAATGCCCTTTGCCTCCCAGCTCTTTCCTCTATTTCCCTTGACGTTCCTCCTGTCCCACTATCATGCTCCATCCCCACCTGGGTTTCAGCAATACCTCTTTGTTACATTACCCTTGATCATGCCCTACCAGGCCTCCCACAGCCACCTCACCACCAATTTGGATCACTTGTTGTTCCCTTGTCCCTGGGTTTGTTAACACCACTTCCTTATCCCCCACCTCCCCCTATCCCATCCTCCCCCTTTCCCCCATCCAGCCTATCTTATTTAGACAGACATGCGGAGATAATAACATGCACAAAAACAAGACAGAGGAAAACCAAGCAACAATATACAACAAAACAACAACAACAAACCACTGACAAAGAACAAAACAAAACACAACAAGAAAGAAAAGCTTGTAGTTAGTTCAAGGATCGTTTGTTGGCCTTTAGGAGTGTTTTCCAGTCCAGTCTGTTGTGGCACCACGCCCTGGCCCCAAAGTCCACCTTCAGCATTACCTGGGGACCTTGCCCTTGCTGTTTTGCTGCACTCCCCCAGTGCTTTGCCTAGGTGTGGTGGGATCAGGTCGGGCGCAATTCCCACACTGTGTCTCCAGTGTTGTCCCCCGCTGGGCAATGGGTCAGTGAGGGACGTCATTGGTTTTGACCTCTTGATTGTGCGTAGCAGGGCGTAGCCCAATGCTTCTCAACCTTCCCAATGCCGCGCCCCTTTCATACAGGTCCTCATGTGGTGGTGACCCCCCTAACCACAACATTATTTTGTTGCTACTTCATAACTGTAATTTTGCTACTGTTATGAATCATAATGTAAATGTCTGATATGCAAGACGTATTTTCATTGTTACAAGTTGAATATAATGAAAGCGTAGTTTTCATCACAAAAACAATACGTCATTATATATTTTGAAATACTTATTTCTAATGACAAATAAATGAAATTTTATCTTAAAGCAAGGTATAACATAGGTAACAACAGTCTTCATGCCGGGTACTTGTATGCGGGGGTATCTGCATGTGGGCCAACCTTCCTGGAGGCGGATAGCAGAGCGGTGTCTTGGTTCCTAAGAGGCGAGCCCTGTGAAAGGGTCATTTGATTCCCAAAGGGGTCACGACCCACAAGTTGAGAACCGTTCCCTTAGCCTAACACACCGTCAAAAAAGACTTTCCTCCTATATATTTTTTGAGAAGATCAATAGCTTTAGGTTATGTATTTAAGTCTCTATGCCTGGGTTTAGTTATTGCTTTTATATTATGGGAGGTCAGGACTGAGGTTCATTTTCTTAGATATTGTTGTAGCATTACTGATTTAAAAGATGATCTTTTTTTCCATTGGCTTGTCTTTGAAACTTTGGTGAAAATGAATGTTCTATTACACACTTTACACATTTCATGTCTAATAATGTTGCACATTGTTTCAAGGCTCTATTCTGTTCTATCCATCTGTGTCTACCTTTTGCTAATAACAACCTGTCTATTTCCTTTAACTCTACAGTAAGGTCCTTAGTGAGATTCTTTGACACAGTGGCTGCAAGAATGGGTTCAGGCATAGGGAAAGTGTGAGGATGGCGCAGGACCACGTAGCATTTCCTTCTGTTGTGCATTGGGTCGCTTTAGGTCCTAACAACATGAAAATCTTAAAATCATATTGTATGAATCCTCTAACTATATTTTAGTTTCCAAAATTATTTTGGTTACTTTAGTTTTTTCATCATTTCAAATAAAAATGCAAATTACCTTGTCAATATCTATAAAAATTCCTACTGAGATTTTGGTTGAGATTGCATTGACTCTCTTGATCAAATAGGGCAGAATTGACAGCAATATTGGGTTTTACAATCTATGAATGACAACATGCTTATTTAGTTAGACCTTTTTTCTTTAAAAAATCATTTTACTGGGGGCCTTTACAGCTCTTATAGCATTCCATACCTCAGTTGTACCAAGCATATTTGTGCATATGTTGCCATCATCATTTAAAAAACATTTACTTTTTATTTGAGCCCTTGGCATCAGTTCCTCTTTTTTCCCTCCCTCCCACCCTCGCGACCCCTTGATAAATTAATAGTTGTTATTATTTTCATGTCTTACACTAACTGCTGTCTCCCTTCACCCATGTTTCTGTTGTTCATGCGCCTAGGGGAGTGTGCAGCTGTGTGTCGATCATTGCAATTGGTTCCCCCTTGCTCCCTTCCTCCTCTCACCTTCCCCCTACCCTCCTGGTATTGCCACTCCCATTTCTGTTCCTGAGTGGTTTATCTGACCTGGATTCTGTGTGTCCTGAGCTTTTGTCTGTTCCTGTACATGGTCTGGTCTAGCCAAAAATTTAAAGGCAGGACTGGGGTCATGATAGTGGGGGATGAGGAAGCTGCAAAGAACCAGAGGAATATTGTGTGTTTCATCAGTGCTATACTGTGCCCTGGTTGACTCATCATTCCTTGTGACCCTTCTGTGAGGGGATGTCCTATTTTCTACAGATGGGTTTTGGGTCTCTTCTTGTTCTCAAATATATATATTCAGGGGAGGGCATGGGGATAGTGTTCTTCTGGTGCCTGTTACCTGATTTTGTCAACACCTCATGATCACACAGGCTGGTGTGCTTCTTACATTGGGCTTGTTGCTCCTCTGCTAGATGGCCCCTTATTTAACTTCAAGCCTCTAAGACCCCAGATGCTGGAGTCAACAATCCCAGGGACTAGGGAACAATAAGGTCTGAAATCAATGGTGAGCAGGGCATAGATCAACCCTGCCTGGTGGGGATTGATCAAACGCAATGTAGTCAAGAGAGAGTACTGAGAGGAGTCCAATGAAGGGCAAATATGATAGTGGGACAGGAGGAAAGCGAAAAGAAATACAGGAAAGAACTGGGAGGCAAATGACATTTATAGAGGTACAAATATAGGAATGAACATATGTAAATATATTAATAGGGATATAGGGGTACGTACATATATTTAAATATTAAGTATTAAGGTAGCAGACAGACACTGGGTCTCTACTCCAGTACTCCCTCAATGCAAGAACACTTTGTTCTAATAACCTGGCATTCTGTGATGCTCATCTTCCCAACATGATTGGATCATTAAAGTCAAAATGGGTGCATAGGCAAATGTGGTGAAGAAAGCTGATGGTGCCTGGTTATTAAAAGATATAGTGTCTGGAATCCTAAAGGCTTGAGGTTACATAAGCAGCTATCTAGAAGAGAAGCAACAAGCCCACATGGAAAAAGCACACCAATCTGTGTGATCAAGAGGTGTCAACAGGATCAGGTAACAGGCATCAGAGGACCCCAAACAAACACATATATTGATTCAAATGATGGGCGTCAGAGAGAAGACACAAAAGCTTTGTGTAGACAATTGGATATTCCCTCACAGAAGGGCCACAAGGAAGGAATGAGTCAGCCAAGGTGCAGTTTAGCACCAACGGAACACACAACATTCTTCTAGTTCATTATATACAGTGGTACAGATAAGAGCTCTCGACACATGGAATCAAGGACAGATAAACCCCTCAGGAACAGTAATGGGAGTAGCGATACCATGAGGGTTGGGGGAAGGCGTTGGGGAGAAGGAGGAGAAATGGGGAATAATCTACAATGATCGATGTATAACTGCCCCTCCTAGCTTGAAGTCTGTTTTGGAGGCTCCTCAGCAGTTTTGTGACTTTGCTTCGCTCCCATTGTTGATCTGTTATGTTCCGTTCTTGGTTCTCCCTAATGGTGGGTGGTAGTTAGATCTTGATTTCTTCCATCAGTTGGTGTTTGGTGCTACTCAAGTTGCATATGTATATTTCTCTATATATTTAGTCTATAATATAGAAAAAATTTACATATAGAATATATAAATTATTAAAATATAAACAATAACAAAGTTAAATAATACATGTAAATCCATATTTCAAATCCTTACTGATTTTCTGTGTACTTGATATGGCTATTATTGATAGAGTAATGTTGAAGTTTCCAACTACTATTTGATATTTTTTCCTGACGATTTCATAAATTTTTGCTTTAAGAACTATAAAGTTCTCATACTATTATGTTATAATTTTTTTATGTTTTAGAGGAATTTATTCTATTTTATGACACTTCCCTTTATTCTTGGTAATGTTCCTTGTTATGAAGTATATTTTGATATTAATATATTCATTCTGGCCTTTTAAATAAAATTAGGCTTTCCACATTATATTTCCCCATTTTACTTTTCACTTATCTATGTCGAATATTTAGTGTGTTTCTAATAGAAAGCATGAAACTAAAGCTTAATTTTTCAAATCCAGTTTGACAATCTTTGCACTTTCATTGGTGAGTTTAGGCCATTTTATTTAATGTAATTATTTATAGAGTTGAATTAAATCTCCTATTTTGCTATTGTTTTGAATTAGATATAAATTAAGAAATTTAAATAAGAACATAAATGTACTTTGCAATTACTTTTAACTTTGCCTGAAGATCTTTTCTTGGCTTTGATACATGGGTTTTTCCCCCTGTTATTAAATCTTTCTTCCTGAAGAATTTCATTTACCATTTTTTAAAATAGGGAAAGTCTGCTGGTAATTTAGTTTCTCAGTTGTTTACTTGGCTGAAACTTTATTTTGTGATGATTTGTAAAAGGTATTTACATTAGGGAAGGGCTTCTGTGTCAACCACTTTTTCTTCCCACATTTAAAAATGTCTCTCCACTGTCTTCTGGCTTGCATATTTTCTAACCAGACGTTGTTACTGTCCTGCTATGTTTATGAAAGTATGCGATGCATCCTTTTGTCATGGGCTGGTCTCATACTTTCTTGCTTTAACTTGTATTTTTGGTGGTCTGAATAGAATGCATCTTAAGGGGGAAAGACAGAGGAATTATTTAAGCATCTTGGATTTGTGGTTAATGTTTTCCTTATTGCTGCAAAGTTATTTCACATTTTCTTTTCAATTTTTCTGTCCATTTCTTTCTCTCTACCTCTGGATTTAAAATATGCATATATGTTAGACATTTTGACATTGTACCATGACTTTTTTTTGAGGTCTTCTGTTTTATTTTTAAATGTGTTTTATTTTCACATTTTTCATTCTTTATGTTTTAACTCAAGTAATTACTGTTAACTATATCCCAGTTCACTTATTCCTTTCTCACCTTTGTCGAGTCTACTAATAAGCCCATTAAAGGCTTTGTTCAGA
This sequence comes from Tenrec ecaudatus, assembly GCF_050624435.1. NCBI lineage: Eukaryota > Metazoa > Chordata > Mammalia > Afrosoricida > Tenrecidae > Tenrec > Tenrec ecaudatus. The sequence continues at coordinate 86,027,958 of NC_134537.1, read as the reverse complement.
TTAGATGCTTATATTGGTTGTGTTTTTTTTTACTTAGCATTCACATATGACTCTTCCTTGTAGTTTCTATCTTTCTGAAATTCCCATCTTCTCATGCAAATTGTTCATCTCTTCAGTGGGAGCCTTGAATACACTGTTTATTTTAAATTCTCTGTTAGTTCGAATATATGATTGTCTCTGAGTCTGATTCTGATTTCTTTGTCTTCCTTAAGTGGGTTGATTTTCCTGCTTATTGTTTGTCTACAAGAAATTGTTCATCTGCCTGCAAAGGAGCTATTAGTGTGGAAGGGTGTATTAATTTCATCGGGAAATGACCTGATTTTGCATTTTCTTGTTGCAATTCTTGCCTTTAATGTGCCAAAGTCTTAAAATATTTCTGGTGTTACCATGTTTAGGGTAGGAATTGGTTGTTAGAAGATTTTTGTCCCTCCAAATATTTGCTGTGCTCTCAACTCACAGCCTTCTCTTGTGTCTGTATTCCAAAGAAAGTCTCCATTCTTGTTCTTTCTTCTTGCCACAGGTCTATCTCTCGCTTCTTACTTGGGTGCTTGCAAGCTGGTAGGAGTAGTAGAAAGTAATGCATCACTGTTTTCTTGGTCCGGCCTTAAAGAGGTCTGTGTTTCTGAGTCTTGGGGATGGTCCTTTCAGAGATCATGATCCTCATTCAGTGAAAGGTTCTCCAATGGAGCTTAAGATCGGGCCCAGACTCTTCAATTAACATAGTATTTCTCTTCCATACTCCCCACTGCTACAGTCCAGGGTTACAACCCTGTTTAGTGTTTTTGTTCCTTCGGGCTAAATGTTCAGGAAGGGTTTCGTACTTTTCTTGCAGTCGTACATGCTTCACTTTTTAAGTGATGAAAAACCATTTAGTCCAAATCCTTGTTATATTTGTAGCACTGTGTTAAGCTGGGCTGGCTAGAGAAGGAAATCCAGAGATACACATATACGAATAAGAGAGAGCTTTATATCCAAAAGGAATTATAAACATCCCAGTCCAGTCCAACTCAAGTTCATAAGTCCTATACTAGTCCATCAGTCCCTCTTCAGACTCACACAGTCACATGCAATGATGCAGAATGCACAAAGATCACTAGCTGGTGTGTGCAAAGTCTTGTGGATCCAATGGAAGTGGACGCATCTCCAGGGCTCCTGCCACCATCAGGGTCAACCAGCAGGAAGGTGAAGGCAGAGAGAGGGGGATGTTCCCAGGACCCTCCTTATGAGAAGGCCACACCCACATGGAGTCACTGTCAGGCTGTGACATGATTGACAGGTCGAATACACTATTACATATCATCAAGTTGACATGAAATTATGTGACTACCACAAGCATCTAAGCTTCCTATTCTCTTTATGAAAAATCTTGGATAAATTATTCTTATCTGCTTCTATGGTAATACTGTTTTCCTCTTTTTTTTCTTTCATATCTTTTTATTTTATTTTTAATTACTTTATTAGGGATCATGCAACTTATCCCAATCCATTACATACATCAATTGTGAAAAGCACATTTGTACATTCATTACCCTTATCATTCTCAAAACATTGGCTCCCCACCCAAGCCCCTGGCACCAGCTCCTCATTTTTTTTCCTTCTTCCCTCTTCTCCCCTCCCTCATGAACCCTTGATAATTTACAAATTATTATTTTGTCATATCTTGCATTGTCCGACGTCTCCCTCCACCCACTTTTCTGTTGTCTGTCTCCCAGGGAGGAGGTTATATGTAGATCCTTGTAATCGGTTCCCCCTTTCCAACCCTCACCCCATCCTCCCGGTATCACCAATTACACCACTGGTCCTGAAGGGATCATCTGCCCTGGATTCCCTGTGTTTCTGGTTCCTATCTATACCAATGTACATCCTCTGGTCTAGCCAGATTTCTAAGGTAGGATTAGGATCATGATAGTGGGGGTGGGGGTGGGGGGAGCATTTAGGAACTAGAGGAAAGTTGCATGTTTCATTGTTGCTACATCGCACCCTGACTGGCTCGTCTCCTTCCCGAGACCCTTGTGTAAGAGGATGTCCAGTAGCCTACAAATGGACTTTGGGTCTTCACTTGGCACTCCCTCACATTCACAAAGATATGATTTTTTGTTCTGATGATGCCTGATAACGGATCCCTTCAACACCTCGTAATCGCACATGCTGATGTGCTTCTTCCATGTGGGATTTGTTGCTTCTGAGCTAGATGGCTGCTTGTTTACCTTCAAGCCTTTAAGACCCCAGATGCTATATCTTTTGATAGCCAGGCACCATCAGTTTTCTTCACCACATTTGCTTATGCACCCATTTGTCTTCACTAATCGTATAAGGGATGTGAGCACACAATGATATGATTTTTTGTTTTTTGATGCCTGATAACAGATCCCTTTGGTACCTCATGATCACACAGGCTGGTGTGCTTCTTCCATGTGGGCTTTGTTGCTTCTGATATTGATGGCTGCTTGTTTACCCTCAAGCTTTTAAGACCCCAGATGCTATATCTTTTGATTGTCGGGCACCATTAGCTTTCTTCACCACATTTGCTTATTCACCCGCTTTGTCTTCAGCGATTGTGTCAGGAAGGTGAGCATCATAGAATGCCAGTTTAATAGAACAAAGTATTCTTGCATTGAGGGAGTACTTGAGTGGAAGCCCAATGTCCATCTGCTACCTTAATACTAATTAAATATATACATTTAGATTAATAAATAAAATCAATAATATGATATATAACATATAATTATATATAATTAACAATATAATTAAATATATTAATAATTTAAGTAGATTATACAATTATATATAATATATAATTAATAATATAATTAAGTATATATATTTAGTATTAAGGTAGCAGATGGACATTGGGCCTCCACTCAAGTACTCCCTCAATGCAAGAATACTTTGTTCTATTACACTGGCATTCCATGATGCTCACCTTCCTGACACAATCATATATATATATATATATATATATATATATCTCCATACTCTCCATATATATATAAATATATTTGCATATGTACATGTCTTTGTCTAGACCTCTATAAATGCCCTTTGTCTCCTAGCTCTTTCCTCTATTTCCTTTGACTTTCCTTTTGTCCCACTATCATGCTCAGTCTTCATTTGGGTTTCAGTAATTACTCTTGGTTACATTACCCTTGATCATACCCTACCAGGCTTCCTACACCCTACTCACCACCGATTTGTATTACTTGTTCCCTTGTCCCTGGGTTTGTTAATACCACTACCTTTCCCCCCACCTTCCCCTCTACCATGTCCCCCCTGGAACTGTTGGTCTCATTGTTTTCTCCTCCAAATTGTTCATCCAGCCTAGCTTATTTAGATATGCACAAAAACAAGACAGAGAAGAACCAAGCAACAATATACAACAAAACCACAACAACATCAAGCCAATGACAAAAAACAAAACTCAATAAGAAAGAAAAGCTTGTAGTTAGTTCAAGGACTGTTTGTTGGCCTTTAGAAGTGTTTTCCAGTCCAGTATGTTGGGGCACCATGTCCTGGCCCCAAAGTCCACCTTTGGCATTCCCTGGGGACCTCGCTGCTCCGTTGCCTTGCTCTTCTGTTGTACCCCCTTAGTGTTTTGCCTCAGTGTGGCGGGATCAGATCAGGCACAATTCCAACACTGTGTCTCCGGTGTTGTCCCCTGTAGGGCTATGGGTCAGTGAGGGACGTCGTATCTCATAGTGGGGCCGGCCATGTTGTCCTCTCTGTGGACTGGCTACTCTGAGCAGGAACATTGTCCTCAAGGCCTGGTGGGCCAGAATTTGCTCCACTCTCTCCTCCTCCCCCTTCATCTGCTCCCTTGTGCTTCCTATCAGATATGTCCCTCTCCCAGAGCTTCAGATTCAGTGCTGTCCTCTGAAATAAATTCTTCTGGGAGAAGGGGCTGGTGTCCATGTAATTGGGATTGGGGTTGGTCCCTCAGATCTCTCCTCTAGTTCCCTACTCCACGCTGACATATTGCCTTCACATCTTGGAGCACTGGGTTGAAATCCGGTCCCTCTTTCCCAGTGGAGATATAAACAATACCCTCCCCTTGGGTGGGTTAGTGCCCTGTGCCCCCGCTACCCATTTCTTTTTTATTATTATTTTCCTTTCCCCGCCTCCTTTTTAGTTGGCTACCATATGTATCCCTGGATTTGTTCTGGTCCCTGCCATATTACATGGTCCTCAACCCAGGAATGTTTGTACACAGTAGCATTTTCGCTATGCCCCTTTTGCATTTTTTGTTTTACTTTTATGCTTTAATTCATGTAAACTATTTCTCATGCCCACATCTCCTTTGAAGAATTTGCATTTTCTTTAATTTCAAGTGAACTATCTTTTATAACCTCCACACTCAGATGTCTTCAAGAAAAGTTGTGATTTTGAAGATTATTTCATTTTCTTGCTTTAGGATGTGAATGATGGCAGAATTGCCCCAATAAAGTTTAAATGCCAACTTCCAAATAAGAACATAGGGCCAGTTTCAACAGAAGTTTGAAAAGAAGCATTTAAAACAAACAATCGATATCAATTAACTAGCAACAAACATAGACAAGCTACTTGGAGGAAACGGAGACAATGAAGGCAGTAGAAGAAAACAAAATGGAAGAAATAGCCTAAACCGTAGACTAAGGTATTAAATATGTACATGTGTGTATGTGATATACAGATAACAAAATAAAATAAACATCCGACTAGTTGAAAGCTTAATGAACGAAAACACCTGACTCGCTGTCATTGAGCCAGTGCTGACTCATAGCGACCCCCGTGGGTCTCCAAGACTGTACCTCTATGGGAGGAGAAAGCCCAGTCTTCCTCCCAAGGAGCTGCTAGTGGTTTTGACCTGCAGTGGTTTTAATTGCAGCTCTATGTGTAATTAATCGTAGAAATAAATGATGATGAAAGTTAAGAATGTAGAGTAGAGGAAATCTTAGCATCACAACCAAAAGACTAAAAATGAAAAACAGATGCCTATGTCAGATGATCAATATAGACACTCCAATATCTGAGAATATGAGTCTCAGAGGAGGAGAATGAAGAAAATCACAGAAGGAAATTACCAAGGAAATGATAGAAGAAAAATTCTCAGAACCGAACGACATGATTTCCCATATTCAAACTTCCCATTGAGTGCCAGCAAACGGGAAAACAGTCATGTCAAGGTTCATAGCTATGAACTGTCAAATCATTAGGAATAAATAGGAAATCCTAAAAGTTCCCATAGAGGCGGAAGCAACCCCAACAAGGTATTTGTAGAAGATCAGGAATTAGACTTGCTTTAAACGTCTTCACAGAAAAATTAGAGCAATGTTCTCAAATTTGTGAAGTAAAGCTATTTCCTAATTAGATTTTTATTCTCATCTAAACCAGGGGTGTCAAACTCAATTAAAACACAGGCCAGTTGGTGCAACAGGCAAGATTCATGTGGGCCACATCACATTCACAAATTTTTGTTAAATTTATATTTTGAAGTGAGGAATCAGGAATATGGATAGGATGATTAAAACACTATATAGTTTCTTTTATTTAAGCATTTATTTTACTTACTGCATTTATAGAACTAAAATTATTATTTTTTACCCAAAACTTGCCAGCACTTTCCTCCTCCTAGTTTTCACTTACCTCTTTATGTTGTGACCGGAAAATGTAACAAAGTAACTAATAAAAAACACAAAATGTTGGACAGCTGACAAACGTGATGCACAATTATAATGGTTTCCCCCTAAAAATATTAGCTAGTGCAGCCACTAGGTATGATTCATAACAGCACAACCCAGAGTGCTCTTTTTAACCTTTTCGCTATTGGGATCGGTTTACATCACATGACTCTGAAAGTGGCAGACACCGCTTCCAGACATCGCCGGAACTGAGTCAGTGCCTTTGTCCACGTCCATAGGCCCCCAGGAAAGGCACTGGGCCACGTGCATACTTGTCTTCAGTAGTTAAAGGGTTATCGAGGGAATTGTGTGTACGGCATTGCTTCGATCTCCCTAAGTGCTATTTTCTTCATAATAAATTTTTAATTTTTCATTTTATTTCAGAGAATCAGGGGCCACAAAAATTACCCTGGGGCTGCATGCGACCTGTGAGCCACCAGTTTGACACTCCTGATCCAAGCTATATTTTAAGCGAGAAAGTAAGAAAGAAATCTCACTTTCAAAGACTACCTTCCATCACACCCGTGCTCAGAAAGCCACTTGAGGATGCATGCCGCTAATGTGAGGGGTTAAAAAGAAAAGGCAAATCCCAGGGAAGCACTTCATCCAAAAGGAAGTAATGCAATACAAGAAGGAGGTGAAGAGACATCCTTGGATTACTATTATTATTATGGTGGAGAGATTTATCCAGATGGCATCTGTGAAGCATATTTAGAGAGTGATCCATTCATATAGAAGTTTCAAGATAGACAGCTTTAAGGTGATATTTTCCAGAAGACAAAGGGGAAATAATGAGACTAAATGATCTGTCTATTATATCAAAATGCCATTCACAATTATGGCGGAACGTGTTGAGGTTTAGTTTGTGATTCATACCTGAAGGACAAACAAAACCAGAAAATGGGACAAAATTCAAATCAAAGGTGTGGGGAATGAACATTGCTATCAAGCGGTAAACATGATGATCATTTCCTGCCTGGCCTTGTGAATAATCCACATATATTTATATGGTAATTATAATGTGAACAGTAAATATTGTGTCAACCAAATATTGTTTACTAGCAAGCTAATGATAAGCTATTACGTATGGTGCATTAAAGACAAAATGTTCACCTTTCAGAATTGGAAGGCAATAGATAATGTCTAAAATTACAGGCAGAAGGCAGAAAATGTTTTGAAAATGAGTTTGAATAGCAATTGAACAATGCTGCTGGAAGTGATTTAACTATAGAATAGTATGATGTCTGGATTAGCTCTTAATAAAATGGTTTAGCAAAAAACTATAAACAAACAAAACCAACAAGAAATAGCATATATGTTTCCTTATTAGATATTTAAGGTCAGAAGGCAACAGCAGAACCTAAACTAATGGAAAGACATTTAGGCCAGTTTCTCTAGAGAAGTAAACCCAATGATAGATATATATGTGTGTGTTTGTATACATGTAAGTTTATATATAATTTATACACATATAAGTTTATGTGTGTATACATACACACACATTTATTTCAAGGAAGGATTCCCAGATTCGTAGAGGTTCCAAGCCCTCTTGGTGAGATGTCAGGCTGGGGGCTGTTCTTGACTAGATTAGCTGCAAGGGCTGATTAACCCACAATGGGCAGGTCAGGCATTCGGTTTCTAGTTACAGAGGCACATGAATCCAAAGCCAGCAGGTAAAATGACAGATTGCTGACTAATCCTAGGATTGGCAGGTAATATCATAGGCTGCTGGCTCAAGTCCAAGAACTAGAGATCAAATGACAAACCAGAGGCAGGATCTAGTTCCAGCAAAAAACCAAGTCAAATTTTCCACGAAGTTCATCTATATTGGAAGTAGGCCACATCCCAGAGGAAACTGCCTTTCAATTGGCTGGCTGCTATTATCATATCTCATAATGGAGGTGGCTGCATCTTTTGAATCTCATCATGGGGCCTTAACTGTCGCACTCCCGAGAAACCTTGCCCAGTTAAGTTGACACACAACCTTCCTAGTATACACCGCCTCTGAGGTATGGAAATTAGAGTACGTGTTTTGGTTAGGCATAGAGCTTCATTGAGATATTATTTAAAATCTTAAGCTATAATCACAGCCAAAAGTTAAATACACAAACTTTTTCATTTATTAAAGTTTCTTGCAAGAATCTATTACAGCCTCTAACGATTGGAAGCATAGCTTTGAAAGCCATTCCATACTTACTAGCTCTATGCCTGTGGGTGGCTGCTGTTTAATTTGATTACTCTGTTTCCTTCTTTAAAAGAGGAGATCAAAATTGTATCTACCTCACAGTACTTTTGAAATAAAGTTAGTGAATTTACAGCACTTAGTGTATTAAACAACAGGGAACGAATGAAGATTTGTTTCCAGGTGCCTCCAAGTTCAGTTGCAGCTCAAACCACACCCATGTGGGTCAGAGTAGAATTATTGATGATGGTTTCAAACTGACCCATCAGCACCTTTCACCAGCCGCAGCGGCTTAGCTTCAACTCATACTTTCCACTTTTTGGTTAGCAGGCAAGATGTTTAAGTGTTAGCCCACCACGCAAAGCCTTTAAATACTGCCTACTATTATCTTATTTTACCACCGCCTATCAGTTTGTTATACTGTAGTGACTTGGGTATTCTTGTAATGCTGGAAGCTATCCCACTGATATTTCAAATACTGTGTTGCTCTGGGTAGACTGGAGAGAAACAAATTCATAGACACTCATATGTGTATAGAAAAGAGTCTTATATAAAGAGTAATTATACGTTAAGGAAATATCCCAGCCAAGTCCAGATCAAGTCCATAAGTCCAATATCAGCCCATGTGTCCGATATCAGTTTATAAATTCCTCTTCAGACTCATGCTACACATGCAATGATGCCAAGTGCAGGAAGATCACAGGTCAGAGATGGAATATCTTGTGGATCCAGTGGCGGCAGAAACAACTTAGCGCTGGTGTGGGTCTCCATGTGGCTCCTCCAGCTCCAAGGCTCTGGCTTCTATCAGCCTAGCTCCATGTGGCTTGTCCAGATGAAGCAGAGAGTCTCTGTGTATCTGGCCTCCAGTGAGTTGTTTATCACCGTGGTGCATCCAAATGAGGTCATTAAGCTTCGACCTGATTGACAGGCTAGACTCCACCCATGCCAAGTTGACACCAGATTACGTAACTAGCACAAATGCCAAACAGGTAGGCAGGTTTCAGTAGAGTTTTCAGACTATGAGAGGTTAGGAGGGAGGGAAAATGGGCCACTTTAAAAAAATTAACCAGCTTAAATAGAGCAGGGCTCCAGGAATTGATGGAATGCCAGTTGAAATGCTGATGAAGCACTTGAATACTCACATCTATGCCAGGAAATTTGGAAGACAGTTACTTGACCAACTGACTGGAAGAGATACATATCTGTGCCAATTCCAAAGAAATGTGACCCAACAGAATGCTTATATTATGGAACAATAATTAATATCAAATGCAGGTAACATTTTGCTGAAGACCATTTAACAGTGGTTGCAGCAGAGGTGCAAAGGTTCGGGCTAGATTCAGAAGAGGAGGTGGAACAAGGAATATCATTGCTGGTGTCAGATGGATCTTTTTTGCCATTAGAGAACACTAGAAAATCCTGGTGTTTTATTGACTATGGAAAGGCATCGACTGTGTGGACTATAACAAACTACTGATAGCCTCAAGAAGAATGCAAATTCCAGAACCCTATATTGTACTCATGCACAACCTGTCCATGGACCAAAAGGCACTCGTGTGAACAGAACAAGGGAACACTGCCTGGTTTTAAATCAGGAAAGGTATGTATCAGCGTTGTATCCACTCACCACACTTATTCAATCTGTATGCTGAGTGCATAATCATAGAAGCTGGATTATTTGGAGAAGAATGTAACATCAGGATTGGAGAAAGGCTTATTACTAATCTGTTGTATGCAGATGACACAACCTTGCTTGCTGAAAGTGAGGAGGACTTGAACCACTTGCTGATGAAGATCAAGGATTGAAGTATGTATTACAACTCAATGTAAAGAAGGGCAAAATCCTCACAAATGGATCAATAGGTAACATCATGATAAACAGAGAAAAGATTGAAGTTTTAAGGATTTTTTTCATGCTTGGATCCTCAATCAATGCTCATGGCAGCAGATAACCAGAGATCAAATGATACACTGTATTGGGTAAATGTGCTACAGGAGACCACGTTAAAATGTTGAAAAGCAAGGATGTTGCCTTGAGGACTATGGGTTCCCTGACCCAACCCAATCAAGTCAGATGCATGTGAAAGTTGGACATTGAACAAGCAAGACTGAAGAAGAATTAATGCATTTGAATTATGTTACTGGCAAAGAATATTGAAAGTACCACGAACTGCCAACAGGACAAACAAATATCTTGGTAAAAGTAAAGGCAGAATGCTTCTTGGAAGCAAGGATGGTTAGACTTTGTCACATACATTGGATGTGTTGTCCAGAGAGACAGTCTTCTGAGAGGGTAAAGTAGCGGGGCAATGAACCAAGGAAGATGTTTGACAAGATGGATTGGCACAGTGGCTGCATCCATGTTCTCAGACATGAGAACAATTGTGAGAATGGTGTGAGATTGGTCAATGTTTGTTCTGTTGTCTATAGAGTCATTATGAGTTGGAACTGATGCCAAAGTGCCTATCAAGGACAAAGCAATCCAGGGGACATTGTGTGACAGAGTGACAGAAGACGAGCCCTTCAGGACAGAAGTACTCAAAATATGACTGGGAAAGAGCCGCCTCAAAAAGTAGAATTGATGTGAAGGATGGGCGTGATATGAATATTTTAGGACCTTTACTAACTGCTGTGACCCAAATCAAGATGAGGAAAAAAATTCACTAATAATTGGAATGTGAAATTGGAAGTTGTCAAAAATGAAAGGGAACATATCTTCAAATCCTAGGCACTAGTGGGTTGAAATGGACTGGAAAGCCTTTTTGAATTAGACAATCATAAAATTTACTATGGCACAAAGGAAAAATTGAAGAGGGATGGTATTGTATTTATTAAAAAAGAATATCTAAAGATCTATCTTGAAGTACAAGGCTGTGAGTGATATGCTTATAAGGAAAACCAATTAATACAACTATTACTCAAATGTTGTACCGACCACTAAAGCAAATGATGAAAACACTGAAGAATTCTATCAACATGTTCAATCTGAAACTGATCACACATGCAATCAATATGCATTGACAATTACTGGTGATTAGAATGTGAAAGTTGGAAACAAATGGGAATGATCAGTTGTTGGAAAACGTAGTCTTAGAGATAGAAATGAGGTGGGAGATTGAGTGATGGAATTTTGCAAGACCAGTTACTTCATTGTAAATACCATTTTATCAACAACATAAATGCCCCATATATAAGTAGACCTCACCAGATGGATATACAAGAGTCAAATAGACAATAGACTAGATGTGAGGGAAAAGATAATAGAGAAGCTAAATTTCATAAGAAAAAGAAAAATCACAAAACCTTAAAAAGAAATATGCAACTCTAAGTTGAGGCTGATGAAAGTTAAAACAAGTCTACAGAGCCACACTTTGACCTTGAGTACATCCCAACTGAATTTACAGATGATCTCAAGAACAGACTTGACACATGGAACACTAATGGCCGAGGACCAGATGAGTTATGAGATGACATTAAGAACACCATATATAAAGAAACTAAAAGGTCATAAAAAAGACAGGAAAGATAAGAGGAAAATAGATGTCAGAAGTGACTCTGAAACTCTTTTTTAGAACGTAGATAAGCTAACGTGACTGGAAGAAATAAGGCGGTAAAAGAACTGAACAGAACAATTCAAAGGGCAGCTCAAGCAGACAAAATAAAGTATTATATTCATATGTGGAAAGACCTGGAGTTAGAAATGCTACAGATTTCTCAAACTTCAACATTGAAGGATTTTATAGCAAAATATTGGCTGATGTTAGGATCATCAAAAGAAGATGGAAGAAGGCACAGAATCACTTTACCCAAAAGAATTGGTCAATGTTCAGCCATTGCAAGAAGTAGCATATGGTCAACAAATAATGACATTGAAAAAAGAAGTTAAAGCTCTTCTGAAGGCATTAGTGAAAAATAAGGACCCAGGAATTAATGTAATATCAATTTTTAAATGTTTCCACAAACTGATGAAGCACTGGGTGCACCCACTTGTCTATGCAAGAAGAAATTTGTAAGTTAGTTGGCTAGCCAAATGACTGGAGGATATTTATATTTGTGCCCATTCCAAAGAAAAGTTACCCCAAAGAATGTGAACATCATCAAACAATGTCATTAATATTAGATGCAAGAAATATTTTGCTATAGATCTTTCAGAAATGGTTGCAGCATTGACAGGGATCTGCCAGAAATTCAAGGAGGATTCAGAGGACATGGAATGAAAGAGATCATTGCTGGCATCGGATGGATCTTGACTGAAAGCAGAGAATATCAGAAAGATGCTTACTTGTGCTTTATTGACTACGCAAAGGCATTGGACTGTGTGGCTCATAACAGAATTATGGACAGCATTGAGAAGAATGGGAATTCCAGACCACTTCCTCGTGCTTGTACGAAATCTGTACCTGGCTCAGAAGGTAGTTGTGCAAACAGAGCAAGGGGATACTAGGTAGCCTAATGAGGAAAGGTGTGTATCAAAGTTGCATCCATTCACCATACTTATTCAATCTGGATGTTGAGCAAATAATCCGAGAAGCTAGACTATATGAAGAAGAACGTGGATTCAGGATTGGAGAAAGGCTTATTAACAGCCTGCTGATGACACAAATTGCTTTCTGAACGTGAGGAGGACTTGAAGTACCTGCTGCCAGATTCAGAGACGGCTGCCTTCATTGTGGATAGCAGCTCAATGTAAAGAAAACCCACATCCTCACAACCTGACCAATGGGCATTGTCATGATAAACAGAAAACACTGGGGTTGTCAGCAATTTCATTCTGCTTGGACCCAGAATCAATATACCTAGAAGCAGTGGTTAAGAAATTAAATGGTATATTTCATTGGGTGAATCTACTGCACAAGACCTCTTTAAAGTGTTGGAAGGTAAGGATGCTACTTGGAAGATTAAGATTTGCCTGACCCAACATAAAGTATTTTCAATCACTTCATAAGCATGTAAAAGTTGGATATGGAATAAGGTTGACTGCATAAGAATTGATGCATTTTCATTACTGTGTCGATGAAGAGTATTGAAATGACCAGCAGAGCAAACAAATCTGTTTTTGACTAAATTACAGCCAAAATGTTCCATATAAGCAAGAATTTTGAGATTTCATCTTATGTCTTTTGGATGTGTTATCAGAGAGACTGTCCCTGGAAAAGAACACGATGCCTAATAAAATAGTGGTGTTAACAAACCCAGCGACAAGGAAACAAGTGATCCAAAGTCTGTGGTGAGAGGGGTGTTGGAGGCCTGGTAGGGCTTGATCAAGGGCAATGTAACCGAGAGGAATTCCTGAAACTCAAATGAAGGCCATGCATGATAGTGGGACAAGAGGAAAGTAAAAGGAAATAGAGGAAATTACTAGGAGGCAAAGGGCATTTATAGAGGTCTAAAGAAAGGCATGTACATATGCAAATATATTTATATATGATAATGGTGAAATAGATATATGTGCATATATTTATAGGTTTGGTATTAAGGTAACAGGTGGACATTGGGCCTCCACTCAAGTACTCCCTCAATGCAAGAACATTTTGTTCTACTAAACTGGCATTCCATGATGCTCACTCTCACGACAGGATCGCTGAAGACAAAGCAAGTGCATAAGCAAATGTGGTGAAAAAAACTGATGGTTCCTGGCTATCAAAAGAGATAGTGTCTGGGGTCTTAAAAGCTTGAAGGTGAACAAGCGGCCATCTAGCTCAGAAGCAACAAAGCCCACATGGAAGAAGCACACCAGTCTGTGTGATCACAAGGTATCAAAGGGATCAGGTATCAGGCATCAAAGAACAAAAAATCATATCATTGTGAATAAGGGGGAGTGCAGAGTGGAGACCCAAAGCCCATCTGTAGGCAACTGGACATCCCATTGCAGAAGGATAGTGGGGAGGAGATGAGTCAGTCAGGGTGCAGTGTAGCAACAATGAAACATACTACTTTCCTCTAGTTTTTAAATGATTCCTCCCCCCAACTATCATGATACTGATTCTACCTTACAAATCTGGCTAGACCAGAGGATGTACAGATAGGAATTGGAAACACAGGGAAACCAGGACAGATGATCCCTTTGGGACTAGTGGTAAGAGTGGTGATACCTGGAGGGTGGAAGGAAGGTGGGGTAGAAAGGGGGAACCAATTACAAGGATCTACATATGACCCCTTCCCAAGGGTATGGGCAACAGAAAAGTGGGTTAAGGGAGACATCGGACAGTGTAAAACATGACAAAATAATAGTAATTTATAAATTATCAAGGGTTTGTTAGGGAGGAATGGGGAAGGAGGGGAAAAACAAGGAGCTGATATTAAGGGCTCAAGTAGAAGGCAAATGTTTTGAGAATGATGATGGCAACAAATGTGCAAATGTTCTTGACACGATGTATGTATGGATTGTGATAAGAAGTGTATGATCCCCCAATAAAATGATTAAAAAAATAGAGGGTCAGAGAAAAAGAGGAAGCTCTTCAACAAGGGGCTCAAACACAACAGCAATTCTGTGGATGGCACAGGATTGGGTGATGTTTTGTTCTGTTGTCCATAGCATCACTATGAGTTGGCAGCAACTGACTTGGTAGCACCTAACAACAGCCTGGGAAAAGTCCTGCACGATGCAGAAAGCATCAAAAGAAGGTGTGAAGAAAACAGAGTCGCTCTTCCAAAAAGAATTGGATGGTGTTCAGTCATTTCAAGAAGTTGCACGTGCTCAAAAACTGATGAAACTAAAGGAAGAAATCCAAGATGCACTGATAGTATTGGGGGAAAAACCAAGACTCCTGGACCTGACAGAATAGGAATTGAAGTGTTCCAGCGAACCAATGCCATGTGGGAGTTGTCCACCAGTCTATGCCAGAAATCTCCAAGACAGCTAGATGCCAACCAACGGGAAGAGATTCGTGTTTGAGCCTATTCCAAAGAAAGGTGATCAACAGAATGGGGTAATCATTAATATCACCTTTAAGTAAAATTTTGTTGATATTTCAAAGATATTTTAAAGCATTTCAAGCACATCAAGAAAAAGATAGGAATTACAAGGATACACTGCTAGTGTTAAATGGATTCTGCCACACACACACACACACATACACACACACACACATACACATACACACACATACATACACTCACACACACATACACACACACATACACACACTCACACACACACACACAATTTTCTAGAGAACTCAGCCTAACATATTTTCTGACCGAAAGTACACTTTATCTCTGAATTTATTCAAATCTTCTTTTATGCCCAGTAGCAAAGATCATTTTTTCTTTTTAAATACCATTTTGACATATAATTCACACATTATAAAATTCAACACTCTAATTCAGTCATTGGTGCAATCATCAACACAATCAATTTTAGAATGTTTTCTTTTTTTTTGTACTTATTTTCATTAGCTTCCCATTTACTGCCAACCTCTCCTGCCATGGTTTGGGGCAGGCAGATCTTGATCCTCAAAATAACAGCATCACTTTTCAACACTTTAAAGAGGTTTTGTGCAGCAGAGATACCCCAGGCAATGCTTCATCTGACCGCTTGACAGCTGCTTCCATGAGCACTGATTGTGGATCTAAGCAAGACAAGATCCTTGACAACTTCAATCTTTTCTCTGTTTATCAGGATGTGATCAGGTATGAGGATTTTTATCTTCTTTATCTTGAGTTGTAATGCAACCTGAAGGCGGCAGTCCTTGATCTTCATCAGCAAGGGCTTCATGCTTCACTTTCAGCAAGTGAGGCTGTGTCATCTGCATATAGCAGGGTGTTAATGAGCCTTCCTCCAATCCTGAGGCCACCTTCTTCTTCATATGGCCCTATTTCTCTGATTATTTGCTCAGCATAGAGTTTGAATAAATCTGGTGAGAAGATACAATCCTCATGTACACCTTTCCTGATCTTAAACCATGCAGTGTTCTCTTGTCCGGCCTGCACCGCTGTCTGTGATGCATACATAAGTTCTGCATGAGCCCATGAGTGTCCTGGAATTCCCATCTCCCTCAAGACTATCGATAGATTGCGATGGTCCCTATGCCTTAGCATAATTAACGAACAAGTGAATATCTTTCTGGTATTCTCTGCTCTGAGCCAAGATCCATCTGACATGCAAAAGGATATCCCTTGTTCAATAATCACAGTAGGTTTTCCTGCTTCTGCCAAGACTCAGCCAAGAAAATAAAGATCTGGCTTTCCAGGTGAGGTGATGAATGCATACAATTGTCTGGTAACGCCATTGCATGTCCCAGAAAAACCAAGAATGGGGCCTGGCTCACACTAGCTCTACGGGGGAATCTTAAAGATGTCATCAAGGAAAGAGTGTGACTTGTGTTTATGTCTGGTTCTAAAGTAGGACCTTAACCATGTGGTCAAAGAAACAAAGAGTGTGGTCTGATTGACACTCTCTACGAAGGTCAGGTCTTAATCCAATGCTGTTCACCAGTAGAGAATGCGCTCCCAAAATGGGACTTTAGCCATAGGTTTACGAGTCCAAAATTATAATGTATCAGATAAGGTATTATGTCTAGAGGGGCCATATTGATTGGCTTAGAATATTAGTCCTCTTATCTTTTGTTCTGTATATTGTTGACTGAAAATTGAGCCATGGGGTGAATTCACTTCCAAACCTGAAAGGTAACTGTAGTCATCTTGGGGGTTCCAGTCATCTCTCCAAGTAGCGTGCCTCTCTATATGATTTTGAGTTTTATTTCACGTTTATCTCCTCCTCTCTCTAGGACCTTCTTAAATGCTGACAATGATAGCCTAGCACCAAGTAGTTCTGATCTCAGAATTGTGGAGACTGATGTTTGAGTGGGTCATTAGTCCAATGACCTAATTGCTTCCATGTGTCTTCCGATTTTTGTCACTTGTCTTTCCTCTACAAGGGAAGAGACCAGCTGTTGCACCTGAAATGGCTGCTCATGAGGTTTTGAGACCCCAGTCGCTATTCGCCAAAGCAGGATGTAGAGCATTGAACTCTATCATGCCAACTGACTTTGATGTCCCCATAACTGTAGTCCTGAGACCCAGACCACAAACTCATCCCCTCAAGGTATCTGATATATTTAAGATGTGATGTTGTTCCTTTGACCAGGTTTGTAGCTTCCTAATGCTTCAGTTATTTTCTGGTTTTTGGTTTATGGTTGTGTTTTTGGTTATTTTATTTTTCCTGCGTTTTAATAAGTATATGTTCCATTTTTCCTAAATGATAAATTGGTGAAGAAATTCATTGTTATTGTCAAGATAGTAATTTATTAAAATAACTTGTATTCACCTGACAGTGTATTAAGGCCTTGTCTTACTTTGAAGATTGCCACTATTACTACAATTAGCTCCAACAATAAGTGCTAGCGATATTGGACACTTTGCATGTGCGCAGCATGTTTTAAGCACTTCACATACGTTTACTCACTGAATTTTCACTGCGCTCTATGAGAGAGTTGGTGTTATTAGCCTAGAAAACTCGTACGCATCGTGTATTGTGATACCCATTTTATAGATGAGAATAACACGTGGTTCTTAAGTACAATACTGCCATTTAGCAACACATTATATTCCATAATGATCTTATGGTTTTCAAAATCTTTCTTCTGTCTTAACAGTTTTCTTTTTTTTCGTGTGATTCTTTTGCCCATCTTCCCCCTTCTTTCTTTCTAACACATACCGGTATTTCTCTTGTATGATTACTATTGTCATCTAATTCGACATCTATCAGAGGCAGTTTTGATTTGCATTTCCCCTCGTTTTCCTTCTTTCAAGACCCAGTTTGAAAGGAGCAAGAAGGAAGAAGAGGGAGTGAAAAGAAAAACACAGAAGACAAAAGACCACCTTTTCCAGACAGAAAATTCAGAATCTTCTAGTAACCATCTTCTTACTTTCCCCGAGGCCTGGGTCCCCTCCCTTCTCGTCCCCAAGCGCTGAGTGGGACGGTGCCCACGGAGGGTGCTTCCTGCTTGGGTTCAGGTGCAGGAAAGAAGTCACAGATGGTGTGGGCCATTAGTCACGCCCTGAGGCAGCACAGCCAATCTCCCATTGTTCACCGAGATAACAAAGTACTTAGATCAAGCCCGTGACAAAGGGATTCGCTCTGAGCATTAATTAGCCTCTGAGTAATTTCTAATCCAGCATCTATTTCAGCCATATGTATATACAGAGACAGCTCACTGTACTCTCCTCGTCTTTTTCTGAATCATCCCTCCATTTCCTTGTTACCTTGTCCTCTCCTTCTGACACTCGTTTTATTGCTTCATCAATTTCCTCCCACAAAATATTTTCATGTTTTCCTTGGGGCTTCACAGCTGAAAACTTCTGGGGGGTCTGCATAGTCTCCCCGACTCCTGTATGAGGCCCTTAGGAACTACTGCCGAAAGCAAATATAAATTTAAACCCGAATCGCTTTCCTCCCCGAATAACAATATGCAGGCACAAATGCTGCAGTGCCTCCTGACTTTGTTACACTATTATTTTTATGATTATTTTGTTTTTTCTCTGGTATAGTCTTCTCCTTGATTTATCTATTTATTTATTTATTTATTGCTTTTTACCAAAGTAAGTTTCAAGACGTCCATTTTCTTGTCTTGAACTTAAAAAAAATATTTTTTAAATTGTTCTCAGCTCTGGGCTTGCTCTCCGTGTCCCCTACGGGCTCTTCCCTCAGTTGTCCTGGTCTTTTCATAAGAGAGGCATGTGGCAGGCATCACGTTCTGTGCCTGGCCCGTCTACTTTCAGTTTGACATTACTTAAGACTGTTGGGTCATAATTTACTACGGCGGCTGCTGTCTCTCTTTTAGCCCCTGTTCATGGACCAGGGCATGTTCTTGTCCCTTTACTACTTTTGCAATTTCAAGAACTTGCTCCATAAATTAGTAGCCCTGCCTGGCGGTGTAGCGGTTACACATCGGGCTGCGATGCACAGGCTGTCACTTTGAAACCACCCGCGTGTGCGAGGGAGCCCGGCGGGCTTTCTACTCCCGTAACGGTGACAGTCTCAGAGACCCCCAGCAGGGCCGCCAGGAGCCAGCGCTGACTCTGAGGTCATGCGTTTGGTTTGTTTTTGATTTCACAAGTTACATGACACACCCACCGCGCCTTCCATTCCTTTTCCTAATTTATATGAATTTCAGGAAGACCAGCGAGTGACATTGTTAGGCAGTTTCTCCTTGCTTCCACGTCCACCTCCTATGTATATTAATTAGTTCTGTCAGGAGACAGCATGGAACAGTGGAACGTGGTGGCTTTGGAGACAGGCTTCCAAGGCTAAACTCTCGGTTCTGTTTTTTACTAAAGTCCCTGCAGAGCGGAAATGGTTAAGCTTACGAACCACAAAACTGGCCCTTGAAACCCATGCAGAGATACGCAGGACCACGCCTGGGGATCTACTCCCCAAGGGCCATGGCCTTGAAAAATCGCTGGGGCAGTTCTGTTTGGGACACATGAGGTCACTGGGGGTTGGAACTGACTTGCCATCACGCACAACTTATCAATGTATAGCTTTGAGAAAGCGGCCGTCTTGCCTCAGCCATGGTCTCCTGTTACGTGAAAGGAAGCATATCGCAATGACCTACTAAAACTAAGAATGATCCAATGAAAGGATTACATACAGTCTGTGCAAATTGCCTGGAATGTTATAGCTCCGTGTGATGGTGAGGGGTTATGCTGACTAGATACTCGTGGTTGAGGGTAGGAGTGGAGACCAAAGTATCATTCAGCTTGAAGTCTGATGACACCTTCTTGAGGTGTGGCCTTTTATATATCAGGGAGACTGAGCAGAGCCACGTCTTCTTTAGGCCTTCACCTTCTGATGGGGTTGGATCTTGCATCTGGTTCCCTGACCTGTTGCATCGCCTGTTAATCCCAAAACTCATCAGCGGATGATGGAAGGTGGATTCGTTAGGCCTACTTTGGATTCCTTTAGCTCTGTAGCTGCCAGCCTGTGGCACTCGCTGCCTCTGCTTCATCATCCTGCTTCCTGTTCTTCAGGTTCCATGGGTCAGGAGAAGCCTAACTTGAACTGGACAGGACTTACCTGTTCCACAGCTGTGTGGGCCATTTCTTGACAAACATCTCTTTCCCTATACAAACACATCCACGTGTCACTGGTTTTGCTTCTTTAGAGAACCCAGCCTAACACACTTTGCAATAAAAACTTTTATTTAGAACAAGTCGGTATGGGATTTAAATCCCGGTTTTTCTACTTATTAGGTATTTTCTTTAGGAAATTTACTTAATCACAGTTTAACACTCAGTTTTTTTAATCTATAAAATGGGGACCAAAAAATTTTAAAAATGGGGACAAAGTCAAACAACCAAATTTACTGTTGTTGAATCCATTTCAATTCATAATGACCCTGTAGAACAGTGCTTCATAGTGTTTCTAAGACTTTTCCAAAGAAGGCAACCTCACCTTGCTTTGTGGAGAGGCTGGTGGGTTTGAACCACTGACCTCTCAGTAGCTCAACACTTAACTGACTGTGTCCCTAGGACTCCTTTTATGGGAGTCAGAAGTTCCTGTTTATAGGATTCAGGGAGGACTAGTAGGATCTAAATCAGCAAATGTCCAATCTCTTCTATCTTCTGGACAAAGACCTGGTGGACATTGCCAGATGTGGTGCTCTGAGCACGTTAAAACTTCTGAAAGGTGCTAGAGTAGTTTGATGGTCCTCCTTTGGTTCAGTAGAGTGTGTGTGTGCGTCTATTTGTGTCTGTCTTGATGTCTTGGGAAAGTAGTATCCAATCTCTCATTCTGCCAATGGAAATATATTTTCATAAAAATATCACTTCTGATTGACTCTCTCTACAGGAGTGTGTATCTTCTTTAACCCGAGTACCATTTGGACTGTGAAAAGAAATAAGGGACAGGGAGAAGAGCTACAACTTACTGATGGTGGTATTTTCAGGTAGGATGTAAAGTAATAGAGTCCTTTTGGTTTAAGGTTTTAGGTTTTTAATTTTTTCCATTGTTCTCATAAGTGTTCCTCCCCTTTTAGGAACCTAAACATCATTCTTCAGAATTCTATTTCTAGGAATTCTAGGGCTTCTTTTTCAGAGCACTCCATTGGGTTTGGGGGATTTGGGGCTGTTTGTGTTTGTTTTTCTTGATTTTGGGATTTACTGTAGTTAGTTGTTGTTTCATCAGCATTATGGTACAGCTATTAGGTCTCTGAACTGCTAGGTTCTGAGGGGGTAATTGGCTCTGTTTAGTGACATGGGACAGGTCTAATAAGAGCCAGAATAAATATAGTAGTGAAATGGAGAAAAGAGGAGAGAGATAGGTAAGTGGGAAAAATAATTGGGGCGTGGGAAAGGGACAGTACAAAATAAAAATAATGATAGTAATAGTAAGTGGCTGTCTGGGCAGGCCAACGGATTTGTAAAAATCATTGAATAACATTTTAAGAGGAGCAATTAGATTCATAGGTTTCATGGAAATATATTTCAGGAGGAAAAAAAGAGATAATGGATGGGGCTGTAGAAAAATGTGTGCAAATATCCGGTCCAGATGAAGATATGTATGCTTACATACATAATTAAGGAAGAAAGGGGAAAACTAGAAAAAAATAGAGAAGGAAGAATAAAGAGAGGAGGGGAAAGATAGAAAAGGAGAAAGAGAAGAGCCAAAAAGTGCAGATGAGCAGAAAGGAACAGGAGGAACTAAAAGAGACAAAAGCCTGAGGTGTGGCTCGGGTGTGGGTGTTGGGGTTCTGTTGCTGTGGCAATGGGGATGTGAGCAGGTGTGTGCACTGGGGTGGAGGGGAGCCTTTGTTTGCACGAGTGTGCCCACATCTACAAGCCTGCTTGCTTTTGCCTGGAGGTGGGGTCATGAACCAGAAGAGGAAGTGGGAGAGACCCCCCAACATAAAAGTATGATAATAGAAAAAAGTATAGAAAATGAAGGAAATATAATAAAGTAAAAAATAACTCGCCTCTTCCCCCCCATGTGTGTGAATATTTCTGTTCTTTCGGTGGCATTATTGTGTGAATGTGTGTGCCACTTGGGGATCATGTCACCTAAGGGTTAGGGCACTGGAGAAGAAAACAGGAAAGAAAGAGGAAGGAAACAATGTCAAAGCATGTAGCTTGGGCACTGAGAATGTCTGCACGACGTTGCCCATGCGATCTGCTTTCCATGCAGGGCCCCCAGAGGCCAGTGAGTTTAGAGGTTTGGCTGGCTGGGTTAGCTCAGGGGCCAGGCACAATTGGCTGTGCCAGGGAGGATTGGGGCTCACAAAAGCAGCTCGTGCGGCTGGTCAAAGGTAAGAGAGGTCTGTTAATAGGTGTTACTGCTTTCCCACGCTAAGATTCCTGGTATACTTAGCTTGTAAATGGATTTTCTCACAGGAAGTGCAGGCTATGCCTCTAAGCGGAACTTCTTGTTGCTAAAGAGATCTTCCCATGCTTGTTATCTGGCGCCTATATATCCTCATCTCTCCTGAGGATTTCTCTGCCTTTATTGTTTTTTTTTTTTTGCTAAGCTCCTTGTAAGATCCCATCACTACTCACTGAAGTAGGATGTAAAACATTGCCTTTGGTTTCCCCAAGGCTATTGGCCTGACCTCCCAGGTCAAAGGTGACTGAACTCCCACCTCAAGGTGATTAGTTATGGCTAAGAAATTTTCATAACTTTGCCCATGTTCTCCTACATTGCATATATATGAAGCACGGATAAATATATATATGTAAGAATATTCTTTATCAAATCTACTTATAGTGCGGATATAGTCCCAATCACCTTTCCACTCCTGGTTAGCTGGAGTGTCTGCCCGTGTATCCACTCATCAGTTCTTTATGTTGAAGGATTGTGCATATAATAGTATTTACTGTTGTTTAAAACTCTTGTGTTTTTCCCAGTGTCTGCCTTTGCTTTGATCATTTTGTGCTGACCTCTCCATTATGGTATATGGCCTTTTCCTTCTCCCAAGTACATATGTCAACCTTCTAATAAGTGATTTACCCTCTCTTCCCCTCCCAGTCCTGGTAATCTTCGAAGAATGATTCTTTCTCTATATAAATTCCCCATTTTTTATAGTAGTGGTATCATACAATGTTTGTCCATTTGTGATTAACTAGCTTTACTTCCTTTAATATTCTTTAGGTTTATCCATTTTATGAGGTATTTTGCATATTCACTAGCATTTCATATTTTCCTTTGAGTGCATATATCATAGTTTTTTGGTCAATTTCCCTATTGATAGGCACTTAGATTGGTTCTATCTTTTTACTATTGTGAGTAATGCGACAATGAATATGGATGTGGATATACGTTTAAGTCATGGCTCTTATTTCTTTTGGATCTAGACCTAGTAATGGGATGGCTGGGTCATATAGTATTCCCAGTTCCAGTTTTTTTAAGGACACTCCATACCATTCCCACAGTGGTTGCACTATTTTACAGGCCTACCAGCAGTGTACAAGGCTTCCAGTCTCTCCACATTTATTGTTTCTTGAATTTTGCTATTACTGTTGGGGAGAGAACCCCGGTTCAACTTTCAATGAAACTAAAGACAGGCCTATAAGGTGAACCATAATACCAGGGACATTTAGGACAAGCAATCATGTGGAATCAAAGGCATAGGCCTCAGAAGGTAGGAAGGGATAGGAAAGAAGGCTGAAGGCAAATGGTAAACCCA
Organism: Tenrec ecaudatus; assembly: GCF_050624435.1. NCBI lineage: Eukaryota > Metazoa > Chordata > Mammalia > Afrosoricida > Tenrecidae > Tenrec > Tenrec ecaudatus. The sequence continues at coordinate 86,004,502 of NC_134537.1, read as the reverse complement.
AGGAGGCAGTCGAAAGTGTGGTGTTATATCCTGGGGATGCAACCAGTGTCACACAATAAAGTGTCTATGAATTGCTGAATGGGAAAACAATTTGCTCCGTAAACTTTCACTCAAATCACAATTTAAAAGAAATGAAAGGCAGTAGCATATTTTTAAAATTTATCGTTGTTCTCGTTGATTCTGACTCATAGTGGGTGCTTATCAACAGAATCAAACACTGCCTGGTCTCCTGCCATGCTCACAATCACTTTTATGTTTTGGCCCCTTGTTGCAGCCACCTTATCAATCTCTCTCTCTCTCTCTCTCTCTCTCTCTCTCTCTCTCTCTTTCTCTCTCATATCCTCTACTTTCCCAAGCTTGATATATTTCTCCAGGGAATGGGCGCTCCAATAACACGTACCAGGTCAATGAGACATCATTTTGTCATTTCTCACTTTTGAGTAGCTTGCCCAGTGTACTTCTACAAACAGGCTTGTTCGTTTGTCTCACAACTTTGGTATATTCCACGTTCTTGGCTAACATTCGAATTCACGGGCATCAGTTCTCCTTTGGACTCCTGTATTCCTTGTCCAGCTTTTGCATACCTATGAGGTCATTAAAATGCTCCTGGACTGAGTCAGGCCCACCTTGGTTTTCAGAGTAACATCCAATAAAATAGTTGATTAAATAGAATGAATTGAATGCCTTGTACGTAATAGAAAATAGATGTTAATGTCACATCTCTTTTCCTATAACTCTAACAGTGTGAACTCGATAATCTTAGGTGATCAATACGAGTAAATAATGGAACATGCTGGAAGAATGCATTCATGGAATCAATCTCATTTTCACGAGTAGATGTACATTTGAAGAGGCGTTTGCTCTTGACAGAGTAAAAACAATTCAATTGGTGTATTGTGTGATATCTTGATTTTAATTTTGATGAAAATAGGGATCTGACCTGAACTATCATCCCTGGTAGCTATATTATTATTATTCATAATAACTACTATCATTTGTTGATTTAGTATGTACCATGTGCTTGCCCCCACCACTTGTCTGTCATTTTGTCTTACTGTGGTTGCTTGTGTGTTTCTATGATGCCGGAAGCTCTGTAACTGGTATTTCAAAGGCCAGCGGGGTCTCGCAAAGTGAACAGGTTTCTGCAGAGCCTCCAGACTAAGAAGAGACAATGGAGAAGGAATCTGCTGCTGACTTTGTTATACTGTCGCATCTTGTATGCTGCTGTGATACTGGAGGCTATGTCACCGATATTTCAAATGCAGGGACAGCCAACGTGCGAAGGATTAGAGGTAACTTCCAGACTAAAAAGAGACTGGGAAGAAGAAATTGGCTGTCCACTTCAGAAGAAGTAGTCACTGAAAACCTTAAGCATAGCTTCAAAACATTTGAAGGTCTAATGAATGGAAGCAGAACATTGTCCAAAATAGTACTGAAGGATGTGTCCCTCAGGTGGGACATCAGGTTGGACATCAGGTTGGTCATCCCTCAGGTTGGTCGTCCCTCAGGTTGGATGTCCCTTAGGTTGGATGTCCCTCAGGTTGGACGTCACTTAGGAGGAGCTGCTTTCTCAGAGTGGAGGTGACCATGGAGGCTTGAAGGGGTAAAGCCGGTGGGAGTGGAGACTTTGGGATCTTCATTTGGGCTTGGGGCATGACTCAGGGTAAGGAGAAACACCTGCAAAGATCTGCCAATGATAGATGTGAATGTACAAAGTATGACTCTAAGAAAATGGAGGTTGTTAAAATTAAATGGATGCATAAAGATGGATATGCTAGACATCTGTGGGCTGAAATGGACTGGTATTGGCCATTCTGAGTAAAAAAATTCCTATGATCTACTATTATGGGAATCACCCAACCAAGAGGAAGAGTGTTGGGCTCATTGTCAGAAAGGACATTTCAAAATCAGTCTTGAAGTACAATGCCTAGTCTGTGATAGGATTATATCTATTCACCTTCAGTGAAATACAATTAATAAAACTATTATTCAACTTTGTGCACCATCCACCAAAGCCAGTAATGAGGAAATTGAAGGATTCCACCAACTACTTCAGTCAGAAATTGATCAAACATGCGATCAAGATGCATTGATAATTATTGGCAACTGGAATGTAAAAAGTTGGAAGCAAATAAGAAGGAGCAGTGGTTAGAAAATATGGCCTCAGTGACAGAAATGATGCTGGAGATACCATGATAGAATTTATGATACCAATGACTTGTTTATAGCAAAACCCTTTTATAAACCATACAAAAAGCAACTATACACATAAACTTCTCCAGATGGGATCCATAGAAATCAAATTGACTGCATCTGTGGAAAGGCAGCTAAACCAGGCCAGAGGCTGACTGTGGAGCAGACTATCAATTGGTCATATGTAAGTTCAGGTTGAAGCTGAAGAAAATTAAAACAAGTCCGGGAAAAGCCCAAATTCCATCTTCAGTCTATCCCCCAGAATTTCAGGATCATCTCAAGAACAGATTGGCCGCATTGAACACTAATGACAGCAGACCCGATGAGCTGTGGGAGGACATCAAGAACATCGCACATGAAGAAAGCAGAATTTTTGTTGTATGTTTTTTTCTGCTTTGTTATATGTGTTTTTTTAATATATTAAATTCAGGATTAATGAACCTATAGATATAACTAGTAGAATAAGTGTTCTTTGTGGGGAACAGTGGTGGGGGTGTTGTGGGGGGGTAGGTAAAGGGGAGCTGATATCAAGGAGTTCAAGAAGGAAGAGAATGTTTTGAAATTGATTATGGTAGAAATTGTATAATACTACTTGATATAATTGAGCCATGGTATGATACAATATCTGTATTGGGTCCCCATAATATGGTTTGAGGGAGGGAAATAACAAAGAAAGAAAACATCAAATGGATGTCAGAAGAGACTCTGAAACATGCTTTCAATCATAGAGAAGCTGTGTCAAGTAGAAGACATGCTGAAGTCAAAGAGCTGAACAGAACATTTCAAAGAGCAGCTTGAGAAGAAAAAGCAAACTACTGTAATGAAATGTGCAGAGACCTGGAGTTAGAAAACAAAAAGGAACAACACATTCAGTGTATCTTAAACTGAACAAAGTCAAGCCTGGAGTTGCAATATTGAAAGATTCTTTGGGCAAAATATAGAGTGACGCAGGAAGCAGCCAATGAAGATAGAACGAATAGGCAGACTCACTATACAAAAGAGAACTGTTAGACATTCAACCATTTTTACAGGAGATAGCACATGAGCAAGAACCAACGGTGTGGAAAGAAGTGCACGTTGTGCTAACAGCAGTAGCCAAAACCAAGGCTCCTGAGATTGATGGAATATCAACGATCATGTTTCATTGAGCTGATGGAGCACTGGAAGCACTCACTCCTCTATGCCAGAGAATCTCAGAGCAACTAACTGGCCAACCAGCTGGAAGTTGTACCTAGTCTGAAGAAAGGTAACCCAAAGCAATGCTCAAACGATAGAACCACATCATTGCTGTCGCATGCACGTAAATTTTTGCGGAAGATCCTGCAACAACAGTTGTAACAGTACCTTGAGAGCTTCCAGAAATTCAGGCTGGATCAGAAGAGGATGTGGATAAAGGGATATCATTGTTTATGTTATCCCAGGTTGACTGGAGAACCAAATCCAGTGACACTCACATATGTGTAAGAAAGAGCTCTATATCAAGAAGTACTTGGACATAGACAAAAAAGCCCATCCCAGACCAACTTAAGTTCATCAGACTAATTAATAGTCTGTTAGTTCCTCTTCAGACCCATGCAGCCACAAGAAATAATGCAAAATGCAGGGAGATCACAGGCTGGTGCGTGAAAAGTCTTGTGGATCCAGTGGCAGCGGAAGCATCACAGGGCTCTGGCAGGTCTCAGCGTGGCTGGCCAGCAGGAAGGTGAAGGCTGAGAGAGAGGTTGATGTCTTGTGACCCTCCTTATGATAAGGTCACACCCACAAGGAGGCACTATCAGATTATGACCTGATTGACAGGCTAGACTCCACTCCTACACTTTTATATCTTAAGTTGACATGAAATTATGTAACTATCACATTGCTGATGTCAAATAGACCCTGACTAAGAGCAGAAAGATATGGTAGCCAGTATTTGCTGTCCTTCCAGGATTTGCATCTTGTTAAATGCACTTGTGCTGAAGAGCTCGTCCCGTGGTGATCCCAGGAAATGAAGTGCAGTTCTCTGCTCTAATCTTCTACTTTTCCCGATGAAGAAAGTGATCATGGCTTTTCCCTGCAGTGCTTGGGCCTATTGCTGGGGCAGACTGTCTTTCAACTAAGCAGTGGGCAATTTGAGAAGTAGATATGGTTGGAACATCTTCAGGAGACCCCTCCCCCGTCTACAAACTCAGAGGGGTGGGGAACAGGGAGGAGAAAAGGTGAACAGGGATAGCTTCCGTTCCCAGAACTCTAGTCTCCGTGTGATTTTATTGAACAGAGGTTGACTCGACCTGAAAAGGAAACTTACTGCTTTTGAAAGTTGTGTGTGCCACCAGTAAAATTAACTTTCCTCAGTTCTTGTCACTTGCGGGGATTTGCTGGACATTTTCTACCTGGTTGTTTCTGGACAGAAAACTGTTAGACCATGATGCTATAAATGCTTGGGAAACAAGTCTATGAGGCCATTTTGATATTGAGAGAAACTATAGAAAGTGACAAGGATTTTCTTCCATGGCTCATTCCAGAAATTGAACTTGGGTTGATTACCAATGAAGAATAGTATTACCATGGTCAAAATGGTACAAAGACTTTGGAACAAAACAATTCAAATAAATTTAAGCTATGGTTTCTTATGGATAAATTCTTCTCCCATAAATCTAATATCTTGGTCAGCCTGTATGATCACGAGGTATCAAAGGGATCAGGGATCAAAGAACAAAAAATCATATCATTGCGAATGAGGGGGAGTGCAGATTGGGGACTGAAAGCCCATCTGTAGGCAACTGGATATCCCCTTACAGAAGGGTTGCAAGGAGGAGACTCAGGGTGCAGTGTAGCAATGATGAAACACACAACTTTCCTCTAGTTCTTAAATGCTTCCTCCCCTACTATCATGATCCCAATTCTACCTTACACATCCGGCTAGACCAGAGGATGTACACTGGTACAGATAGGAACTGGAAACACGGGGAATCCAGGACAGATGATCCCTCCAGGATCAGTGATGAGAGTGGTGGAGGAAAAGTAGGGTAGAGAGGGGGAACCGATTACAAAGATCTACATATAACCTTCTCCCTGGGGGAAGGATAATAGAAAAGTGGGTGAAGGGAGACATCGGACAGTGTAAGATATGACAAAATAATAATTCATGAATTATCAAGGGTTCATGAGGGATGGGGGAGTGTGGAGGGAGGGGAAAAATGAGAACCTGATACCCAGGGCTCAAGTACAAAGCAAATGTTTTGAGAACGATGATGGCAACAAATGTACAAATGTGCTTGACACAGTGGATGTATGTATGGATTGTGATAAGAGTTGTATGAGCCCCCAATAAAATGAAAAATTTAAAAGTATTTTGGTCATCTTTTTTATCTAAAAAATGAGAGGATTGTGCTATATTGTTTATGAGGTGCTTCTTAATTCTGTGGCAACTTCACCAATGTCCTAGGAATATGGAGGCCTTGAATTTCCAATATTCCCAAGTTGATAGAGCTGCTATTCTACCATGACTCATAATCATTATTCTGGAAACTTCTCTAACCTTTCTCTTGTATTGTTTCCTCACACTTGGGCCCCGTGGCTATATCTTTATTGATTTCTCTTCTTGTTTGATGGAGCTCCTTCTTCCTGAGAATCTGTGTATTTTGAGAATTCTTATGTATGAATAGATATATGGTACACCCTTATACTAATTTGTGGTGTAATTAGGTATGGAATTTAAGCAGAAAATATTTTTCCTTATAATTTTGAAGGCATTTATACACACACAAACACACATAACCTGTATATATGAGACTGCCTGTGGGTTTTCCTTTGGAGCTCTTAAGATCTTTCCGTCCTCATAGCGCTCTGAAAGTTTATGGTTAGATGCTTGGATCTGTTTATATCCATTGACCTGGTGCTCTGAGCTAGACAACACAATCCTTCTGGTCTCCTCCAATCCTCAGCTTTAGTCTCTTCTTGCTCCCTGTTTCCCTGGTTCTCGTAATGCTCCTCCACTTCTACCCCACTAAGGACACGGGTCGATAACTACTCCTACTGCACTCTTTTATGATTCGCACTGTAGATTCTTAGCATACAGCATATCATGCCCTGCTATGGAAGCACAATTGATTTTTATTGAATGCATGAAAAATAAAATTACTTGTGACCTTCTTATGGCCTGGATAAAGAAAAAATATACTAGAGATATGAAAAGTTAATGATGGAGTTATGTTAGATTTTAAAAACGATTCCTCTAATCAAGAAAATGAAAGCTCCTAGACTGGGAGACAAAACAAAAACAAAATGGCGGTCACATATCATAAATCCAAACATTTAAAATGTCTACCTCGAGCTAAAAATATTTACAATATCTTCTATCCTCTTATTTCGACCAGTTCACTTTTATTGCCAGGGTGCAATGGCTTCTTTGTCAGTCCAGCAATAGCCAGTCCTTCGTCCTCAGCTTGCTTCTAATATTCTCGTACTTTCAGCTGGATCTGTCTGGTCTCACTGGTGCTTGTTCAGTCGGCACATGGATTGACACTATGGCCACTTGGTCACCCTCCATTCGCATGCTTTGCAAACAGCTGCTCTCTGGTCATCAATTGGAGGAAGAGGGAAGAAAGCGCACAGGTGGGCCAATCAACACTTTCCCCAAACAGACGTGGGAGAGAGGTCTTTATAAACCCTGGAAAGGCTTGGGGGACATTTAGGCAAGGGATTCTAGACAGGCATGGAGAGTGGTCTAGAAAAGGCTGGCATGGACTCCAGGTGATTGTGTTCCTCTGGTCCTGTGGCCTCCTCACTCTGTTGACAGGGAGCACAGCAGGGGGATGGCTAGAGAGGGACCTCTAAAGTGTGCGGTCCAGAACAGTCTTGCTGCTGTACCCCTGCCTGGAGCTAAAGGTGACTTTCAGAGAGTAGGAGGCTGGCTGGAAGAATTTGGTCAATTGATGGCAGATGTAAGAAGACATACAGGGTGCTCTAGACCTCCTTTGGTCTTTAACTACTTCCCTGAACTCCACAATGGATTTCATTAACCAACAGGAAGGAACTGGGCAAGTTTAATCCATTTACTTTACACTGAAAAAAAAAGAGTGATGGAACTTGAGCCTTCTTGAAGGCTTCGGCTAGTCCAGTGTAGATCATAAATCAGAATTTAAACATTGCGTGGTTTGAGGTCAAGCTTAAGCTGATGTTATCCTTCCCTTTTATGAAGCCTCAGCGGCTCACAAACCTAGATTAGACCTGGTGGATGGGATATTAAAATTGGTTCCTTTCCCTGGGTTTTATGTTACCAATTCAAGTTCCATTAGACAAGAAATAGGGATCTGGTGGGAAAGCTCGGAATACACAGAATGCCCACCCACGTCTATAGGAAGGACCCTCAATGAAGAGTTGGAAGTTCAAAATATCGTTGTTTCTGGTGAACTGACTGATGAACCTGGAAGAAGCTAAATTTGGTTTTCAAAAATTTACTAAAAATTGATTTCCTTAAAAAAGAAAGAGTCCTTTCTTCCAGCTGTTTTTGTTGTTATACAATATTTAGAAAAAATATATAATGTCTTCATTTGTCCCCCTTCTTTTTTGCCTGACTACAGGAATGTAATGAAAAGATAAAACAATCAAAATAAGATGTAAGTCTTCTGATAATCTTTAAATAGGCATGCTCTCTCTTAGTTGTGAAACAGTCTTGTCTCTTTCTCCACCCCTCCTGTAGGGCCATCTCCTGCCATTAAAAATCCAAGATTGCTGATAAATTCTTGGCTAACAGTCTAGCTCACAGGGTAAGATGTTGGGTGTGGGATGTTTGAGCTGAAGGGCCGTAGCCCGCCTCAATTTCCCTCCTTCCCATATCTGGTTACTATGAATAATCTTTGAATTCTATATATTTGCTTATTTTTTTTATAAGCAAGACCACACAGTATGTATTCTATTGTGACTGATTGACTTTACTCAGCATGTTTTCAAAGTTCATCAATGTTGGGGGACTTATCAAAGCTTACTTTCTCATTATGGCTACACAATAATCCATTGTGTGGATGTGTCACATGCTGTTTAGCCATGCATCTGTGTATCGACCCTGGGGTTGCCTCCACCTTTTGGCGATCGTGACGAGTGCTACGGTGAACATTGCAGGTTCTGTTTTTATGCTTCTTTGCACTTTTTCTGGGTGTATGCCAAGGACTGGGATTCCTGGGTAATTCTACTTTCAACTTTCTGAGAAGTTGAGAGACTTTTCTATACTGCTGTGTCATTTTCCATTCTCACCAGCAGTGAAGGAGATTTTTAGTTTCTCCAGAGTCTTATCAATACCTCTTGTTTCCTTTTTGTTCTTGCTTTAATGATCATTGCCATTCCGATCTCATTTTGGTTTTAATTTGCATCTCTCTGGTAGCTAAAGAACTGGGGTCTCATGTCAGCTGCTTGTTGGCCACTCTAGTAGGGTCTTTAGTGAAATATATGTTCGAGTCCTTTGCCCATTAAAAAAATTGGGATGTTGTCTTCTGTTGTTTCCTTATGACATGGATTCCACGTGTCATGAGCTCCTATCTGTACCAGTGCACATGTTCTGTCTTAGCCCACAGTGAAATGCAGGACTGGGGTCATGACAGTGGGGGGTGAGGAAGCCTCAAGGAACCAGAGGAATATTGTGTTTCATTGGTGCTATATTCACTCTGGTTCACTCATCCCTTCCTTGAGACCCTTCTGTGAGGGGATGTCACACTGTCTACAGGTGGATTTGGGATCTCTGCTCTGACCCCCTCATTTTCAACAAAATGTTTGTTTGTTTTGGGTCTTATGATGACTGTTACATGTTCCCGTCGATACCTCATGATCACACAGGCTGGGGTGCTTCTTCCACATGTGCTTGTTGTTTTTCTGCTAGATGGCTGCTTATTTAACTTCAAGCCTTTAAGACCCTAGAAGCTATATCTTTTGATAGCCAGGCATCGTCAACTTTCTTCACCACATTTGCTTGTGCACCCATTTTGTCTTCAGTGATCATGTTGGGAGGGTGAGCATCACAAAATGCATGGCAGTATTTTGTTTTGTTCTACATATGATCATTATGAATCAGAACCTAACAATGACAGAATCATTTGTATGCATTTGCGTATATATATGTGTGTGTGCGTGTATAGTATTCCAAGCATAATAGTATATAAGTTGATAATGAGTATTATTTTAGGAAAATCCACAAAGGCATACAATGTACGCCCACAAATAAAAATATTGAAAAGAACACCCAGACTTCTGTGTTTGGTTACTGGGTAGAATCATGTAAAAGACTACTCCTACCAAAGCAGCTAGAAATTATTACATAAAACAAAACCACACTTTTATTTAAAGCCATTAAGGATCTTTGGGCACAAAGAGGCAAATTCTTCCCAGGTGAGCAAGGGATGGAACGCATTTCTAACTTGGGTCCAAATGCTGAAGTTGCAGGCATGGTATTTAGAGAAGTAAGACAGGTAGTGGACAATCTTTGCATGGTCATACATGTCTGATTCTGACATATGTGGTGGCAGGTATCATCAGATTTATATCTTAATGAGCTGTAATGCTGGAATAATCCTTTCTGCTAATTAGTTCATTCATTTTATTGAGTAAAGAGAAGCCGGGGATGGAAGAGCTCTCAAGATTCAGTGGGCCTATGGTGTTTCCATCTTGATCTCAAAGCCTCCTGCTGGATTCACACTCTCATTGTTTTAAAGTCTCATAATATCATGACTTGCTGTCTTGGAGCCTTGCCAACTCAAGGACATAAAATTGGTGGTTGGTTCAAAGTCTCATCATCTCTCACTTTTGAGGTCCAGTAGTAGTGACCCCAGGTATTTCCTGGAGAAAGAAGCCTGAGTTCACCTCAAAGTGTTTGAAGGGAGAAGTGAACTGCACCCGACCAGAGCTACAACCAACCGCACTCAATTCTTTTTCTGAAAAGTTCCCAGATAAAGAACAAACTCATCTGAGCACTCGGATACCCCAATACTCAGCATGGATACCCCAATACTCAGCCTGAGGGATTAAGCCTACAACTCTGCTCCCAAAGAGTCTAACTCCAGCTTGGGTCAAGCTAAAGCCCCTTCTCCAAGTTGTACAAGAGATGAAAGTGCATACCCACTTTCTTCAGACTCCACTATTGTTTTTTACTTAGGTTGCTTAAAAAAACAACAAAACCAAGATGGAATGGTTCATGAATTTGTATGTCATCCTTGCATGAGCCCATCAGCTTTCTTCACCACATTTGCTTGCACAGAAATTAGAAATGCTAGTTTCTCTGTTATTTCTGGTTTTAGGTGCTGTGGGGTTGATTCCAACTCATAGCGACCTGTATACAACAGAACAAACCACTGTCTGGTCCTGTGTCATCTTCACAATTATTGCTGTGCTTGAGTCCATTATGACTGTCTTTGTATTATTCTCTCTCATTGAGGATCTTCTCTTTTGCTGACCTTCTGCCAAGCATGATGTTCTTCTCCAGGGCTGTATCTTCTCTATATTATTATAAGTATCATGTATTGCTAGGGTGGCAAGCAGTCTGCTGTCATTTTTAATATTCATTATTGAACATGCAATAACAAGTTTGCAAGGGAATGTGACACTGATTAAGAGAAAACCAGTGCCACCTGGAAGAACCATGCCAGCCTAAGTGACCCAAGGATTACAAAAATAAATGTTAGATCAGAGGTGGGAATTGTGTTAGAGGCTAAATTCAGAACACCTGGTTTACAGAAGGCTATGGATGACAGCGAAAGCCCCAAATCCATTTGAAGAATCCCCATGGGTCTCCGTCTCCACTGAACCACCTTGAGTCATCAACTAGATATGTGAACGGTTTTGTCCTTAGACAGAATGCATTGGGAAATAGATTGCTGCAAGTACAATTAGCTTAAAATTTAACATCCAACCACTTGGTTCTCTTTTTTATCCATTTTAAAAGGTGTTCTAGTGTTTATTATTTTCTGCTCCCTTTAGATTGAAGTCTATCTGTATTTTATTTTGTTGTTGCTAATGGGTTTTTTTGGGTATTATTTTCTTTATATGAAATCCAGGTTAAATAGATCTACAGAGACAATAACTAGACTAATAGAGCCTTAGATTTATGACAGGGGAGCTTGGGGACAATGGGGATTTAATAACAATGGACACAGGAATGAAGAAAATGATTAAAAATTGATGGTGGTGGTGATTGCACAACACTGCTTAATATATTTAAACCATCGAATTGAATCATCTATGAAGAATATGCCAATACAATGGTTTAAATAGAGAAAATCGGTGAACAGTAACAAACCCGCAACCCAGATGTTGTCATTATCAGCCCAAGTCTTTAAAAAAGCTATTAAGTATGTGAAATCTGTTGTTTTTTATTGTGGTATAATATCTTTTTCTCCTCCAGACTTTATAAACCTCCTAACACATTGTTACTAATATTTCCTTTAAATCATACATTCCATTTTAAACAATTTAAAAAGGCAAGAGTCTTATATTAAACACATAGGCTAGAGAATCAGAAAGAGAGGGATAAATGGATGAAGAGATGGAGTAACTCATGGGAAGATTCAGAAGTAATTAGAAAGGGCCAAATAGAAAGCCTGGAATTGAGAAATAAAATATCTGAAATGCAAAATTTATTGGATGAGATTAATAGCTGAATAAACAAAACAGAAGAAAGAGAACAAACTAGGAAAGTGTGAATAAATTATTCAAGCTAAAGCACAGGTGCAGTTGAATTGTGGTGCTCGAGAAGAATATTGAAAGGACCATGGACTGCTGAGAGGAGAAACACATTGGTCTTGCAAGAAGTACGTCCAGAGTGCTGCTTAGAGGCAAGGAGGGTGAGATTCCAATTACACCCCCGACCCGTGAGAAGCACATCATGGTTGGTAAAGTAGAGGGGCAGCGTAAACGAGGAAGGCCATCAATAAGATGGACTGACCCCTGACCTGCAACAATGGGCTCACACATAAGAACAGCTGTGAGGATGGCAGGTGGCCAGGAAGTGTTTTTTTTTGTTGTTGTTGTCGTTGTGTTTAGGGTCACTATATGTTGGAACTGATTCGATGGCACTTAACAAGGAAGCACAGACAGAAAGACGAATGGGGGAAATATGGAGGTGCAGTGAACACTGAACACAACCTAGCAGATGGTATCAGGCCACAAACATGTCACAGAAGAACAGAGAGACAAGAGGGCAGAAAAAGCAATGGAAGGGATAATAGCTTATATCTTTTGATTTGAATGAAATTCAACTTGAATTAGTAACAGTGCTGCCATAAATCCAGGAAGCTCAGGGAACCAAAAGCAGGATAAATACAAAGCCAAGCACAAGTCTCTATATCAGAGTAAAATGATTGAAAACCAAAGATAAAGAGACCATTTTATAAACAGCCAGAGGGGGTCATGACCACTGACTTCTCAGGAAAGATGGCAGAGTGCTGAAAGATGCAGAGCCACACAAGGAGGAAGTGTTCCCGACCAAAGTGTCCTTATTGCTGTGACTCATGGTGATCTAGGGCGCGTGGAGTAGAATTGCTGCAAAGAAATCTCAAGACTATGCATTTTCTGAAGCAGATTACCAGTTCCTCCCTCCCCCACTCCCCACCCCAGGAGTCTTTGAGAAGGTTTGAACCATCTACCTTTCAGCTACTAGTCAAGTGCTTGACATGTTAATGGAGAACACTGGATATGGTGACTGTGGCTAAATAAGATGCTCTACCATCCAGAGGATTCGGGTTCAGACCTTCCAGGCTGTCGGCTCATGAGGCTGTCAAGCCGAATGGGAGCAGGGAGCCTAGGCTTGCTCCCTGCAGCAGATGATGGTTCCACAAGGCTGACCTTGCCGTTAACAGCCCAACTTGAAACCATGATGCCATCAGGCTTCCTTTAGGACCAACATGGTTAATTACGAGAGACAAGTAGTTATCCTTAAGTTTTAAAAAATTACTTACTTAAATTACTTACTTAAAGCAAATAATTAGATAAACAAACAAAATCCACTGTCATCATGTCAGTTCTCATAGGAGCACCAGTGGTGAAGCGGGTGAAGCATTGGCTTGCTGATTACAAGGTAAACAGTTGGAGCGCACCAGCCATTCCTGGGGAGAAAGATGCGGCTGTCTGCTTCTCTAAAGATTTACAGCCACAGACCCTAAGGAAGAGCTCTACTCTATCCTACAGGGTTACTATGACTCAGCAAACAGCAATATGCAATTGTATAAAACTTGACAAAGAAAACTCTATGACCGCTATCAAAAAGTGTGGAGGGACTGTGAATTCTATCTTATACTACACAGGAATAGTGTATGACAAGTTAAGGGTGCATATTATAGTCCCTAAATCAACCACTACAAAACCAAACCAAAGTAAAGACATATAATTTACAAACCAATAGAAGATATGGCCAAGCAAAGACAGCAAAGATTGAAAAGAGGAGCAAAGAATAGAGGTGACGGATACAAAAAAGAAAGAGAGAGAGAGGATGAGAACAAGAGGGAGAGAGAATGTAGACTCAAATCTAATCACACTATTAATTACATTAAATAAAGCATTATAATTCAGAACAAGTTTAAAGAAATCAGAACTCTATGCTATTTACATAAGAGGCACTTTAAATACAGATACCAAAACAGCAAATTGCCATCCCAGGCCACAACCAGTGAGTGATTCCAACTCATGAGGAGCGTGCATAGAGTTTGCGAGGCTGTAAATATTTACAGGAGCAGGATGAGTTCATCTTTCTGCCACAGAGAGGCTAGTGAACCACCACTTACCCAATGGTATTAATATGCAAATCCTAAAACTAAGAAAGAGTTGGTGTGACTCTATTATTATTAAATAAAATAGACTCATAGGCATGAAGCATCAGTACAATTAAAGAGGGTAATTTTAGAAAGAAAAAAATTGCACAACTATGGGAATATGTTAAAAACCTTTTAATTATATGTATATTCTAAATGAGTATATTATATGATAGGCAAATACTAGCTAATTAATACCATTAAAAGAATAGGAAGTGACCCAGAAGTTTACTAAAAGGACTCCTCTTGACTAATAATATATCACACTCTCACTTGTTCAATTATTGTTTGGGTCTGCTTCAACCATGGAATGTTCCTAAATTAGTAAAATATTTTATCTTATGGAGTATCAGACCTAAGAGATGACCTTGTTAATGTTATTTTGTCTATTCATCTATTCTTCATCTTTTTCTACATTATGTTAAAATTATTTTGCTCCTGTAATGCATTTTACTGTATAATATAGTTTTAAAATAATAAGCATTCATTTTTACACTTTTGCAAAATATAATGTAAAATACTTAATTTATTAAGTTCTTACTAGCCAGAAAAAGGACAAAAAGACATAACAATCTTAGTATGTACACATCCAATGAAGACATCTCAAAATATATAAAACAAAAAGTGACAGAATTAAAGAAAAAAACAGATAAATTTATCACAGATACTTTAATAACCTTTTAGCAATTGTTGAACAAGTAGAAAAGTATATGCAAAAGTCTAGATTTTAGTAATATTATCTATAATGTTTCCCTGGTTGATATTTATAAATCACAATTAGTTAAATCTTCTGGAATAAACCTCTTTAAAATTAAATGATAAAGATGTTACTCTGAGGATGAAAGTGAATCAAGACATAATATTTTCAATTGCTTCATATTCATTCCAAAGCTAGACAGTGAATAAGGAAGACCTGACAAAAATTGATGCCGAGGTTTTTGATGTTGCCAAGAGATACTGAATATACCATAGACTGCTATAAGATTGAACAAATCTGTCTTGGGAGACAGGCAGACAGGGTGCACCTTAGAAGTAACAATGACAAGACTTTGTCTCATATCCTTCGGACATGTTATCCAGAGAGACGGATCCCTGGGGAGGATATCATGCCAGGGAAAGCAGAGGATCAGTGAAAAAGAGGAAGACACTCAAGTTGATGGATCGGCACAGTGGCTGCAACAGTGGGTTTAAACATAACAAATATGAGCACAGTACAGATCTAGCCAGTGTTTTGTTCTGTTGGACATAGATAGGATTGCTATGGATCAGAACCAACTCCAGAGCACCACACAAAACATTATGTCCAATAATCACCCAATACACATTCTTTTCAAGAGCACATAGGACTCCAAATGATAGAATGTATGCAGGGCCATATAAATTTCTAATCTATAAAAGATTTGAAATAAAACAGTACACTTTTGGATCAGAATTAAATTAAAAAGCTATAAGAATAAATTATCTATAAAATTCAAAAATACTTGCAAATGAAAGAATACACATTAAAAATGTATTACTGTGAATTGGTTGAAATCAATTTTCAATCCAACAACTCATACACATTTTGTTCCATGTCATTGATCGTAATCCCAAAGGTCACATCACTTACTCCACGTTCACCCTGGGTTTCCTGGTTCTGTTCCTCTCTCTTTCCTAATCCTTCTGGATTTTGTCCTTGTAGAAATGCTGGCTTTTTGATGGCAAGCATATGACTCTATCTATGGTGTGTGTGCCTCCTAAGTGTGAATGCTACTCTTATAAACCTTTCTATTGCTTGACTGAAAATCAAGCAACAGTAGTGAGTTCAGTACCAGAGTTGAAGTCTGACTGAGAGCCATAGACTCAGGGGTTTACTAACCCTGGTCTTGCTGATTTTGAGTTTGGAAAATAACGTGTGTTTTTTTAAAATCTGTATTTTAAAGAAGAAATTAAAAAAGATATTGCAAAAACATTTGAACTGAATAAATATGAAAGCATCAAATTTGTGGAATGTTACAAAAACAACACTTAGAATGAAATAGATAGCTTTGAATGCTTGTAATAGAAATAAAAATAAGATGAAACCAATGATCTAAGCTCCCACCATGAGAAGCCAGAGGAAAAATCAAATTAAGCTCCAAAATTGTAGAAAATATAAAAATTAAGTTATGATCAGATGTCATTATGATGGGTGGGGGACAAAAATGAAATTCCTAAGTACAAATCTAATAAAACATATGAAATATGAAAGCACTTAAAAAATCATGAGGAAAGAAACCAAACAAAATACAAATAAACTAGAGAGAAATTTCACATCAATGAGTATGAAAACACAATATTGTAAAAATGTCTGTTCTTCCCAACTTTATATGTAAATTTAATTCAATTCTAATAAAACTCTCACCATGTTTGTTTGTGAATATTGACAAACTGATTCTAAAGTGTATATAAAAATGTAACAAACCTGAATAGCCACCACAATATTGAAGAACAATTGAGTCCAAGGATTAAATCTGCCTATTTTCAAGATTTATTACAAAACTAAAGCATTTTAAAGAATGTGGTATTGGCAAAAGAATCAATAAATAGATCAATCAAAGAGAACACAGGGCCAAGAAGTAGCCAGATACTCACATAGGAACTGATCTCTGACAAAGGAACAAAGGAAAAAAGATAGTCTTTTCAACAAAAGATCCTGAAACAACTAATTGTCCATGTGCAAAAAAGATTAATCTAAACACAGACCTCATGCCTTTCACCAAATTTACCTCTACATAAATCATAGACACAAATGTAAGATGCAAAATTACAAAACTTCTAGGTGACAAGCCCTGGAGGTGTACTTGGGTTACCGGTTGGGCTGCTAACCACAAGATCAGCTGTTCAAAACCACCAGCCACTCCATCACCATATTTATTCAATCTGTATGCTGAACACATACTCAGAGTAGCGGAATTATATGAAGAAGAATGGGACAGAAAGATTGGAGGAAGGCTTAGTTTGCAGATGACATGACCTTGTTTGCTGAAAGTGAGGAGGACTTGAGGCACTTGCGGATGAAGATCAAGGTTTGCAGCCTTCAGTATGAATTACAACACAATTTAAAGAAGACCCAAGTCCTCACAACTGGATCAATAGGTAACTCCATGATAAATGGAGAAAAGATTGAAGTTGTCAGGCATTCCACATACTTGGCTCCACAATCAATGCTCATGGAAGTGGCAGTGAAGAGATCAAATGATGCATTGAATTGGACAAATCTGCTGCATAAAACCTCTTTAAAGTGTTGAAAAACAAGACAGTTACTTTGAGGACTAAAGGTGCACCCGACGCAAACCAGGGTATTTTTAACTGCATCATATGTATGTGAAGATTGAACACTGAATAAGGAAGACTGAAGAAGAAGCAATTGATGCATTTGAATTATGATGCTGGTGAAGAAGATTGAAAATACCATGGACTGTCAAAAGAACCCACAAACCTATCTTGGAAGAAGTACAACCAGAATGCTCCTTTGAGGCAAGGAGGAGGAGACTTCTTATAAACTTGCGAAATGTTGTCAGGAGAAACCTGCCATTGGAGAAGGACACTGTGCTCGGTAAAGTGGAGGGGCAGCAAAAGAGAAAAAGAGGAAGACTCTTGATAAGATGGGTTGACACAGTGGCTGCAATAATGGGCTCAAATATATGAACAACTGGGAGGCAGGCGCAGGACCAGGCACGGTTTCGTTCTGTTACACACAGGATTGATATAAGTTGGAATCAACTAGAGGACAACAAACACCAAGCTACTCCATGGGAGAAAGATGAGGTGGTCTTCGCCCTGAAAGCTCTGCACTCTCAGAAACCCCTAGCGGAAGCTGAACTCTGTCTAGGAGGTCCCTGTGAGAATGGACTTGATGGAAATGAGTTGGGAGTGAGTTTGGGGTTTGATGATGACTAGACATATCACAAGCAAAATTCATGAATGGAACATTGATCAATCTGACTATTAAAATCAAAGACTTCTCTGAGAAATATATATACATATAATTCCATCCATGTCAAGCAGAATGGTACAATTGCTACCACAATCAGTTTCTAAATATTCTTTTTCCCCATTAGCTCCTTACATCGTTTCTCCTTCACGCCCCCTCCATTATATAAAAATGATACGGCATTCTGATGAAGGAGCCCCTCCCCCCTGAAACCCTTCTTCTACTTTGCTGTCTCTGTAAGTTCATCAATCCTGAGTTTCATATGTTAAAAAGTGGAAAAACCTATAACACAGTTTCAAGAGTGTGACCTCCAATGACAAGACTACTCTGAGATACAACCTAATATGAACAAATGAAAACAAAATAATATAGACCAAAAAGAGAACAAAGAGACAAGTTATTGACAGGGAGAAAATATTTTCAAAATATATATCTCATAAAAATCTTGTGTTCCTCATATATTAAAAATGTCTTACAACTCTATGAGAAAAGAATATAACTTAATAAATAAACATTGCATATTTGTAAAAACTCATAAAACTAAACAATGCAAAGAATACATCCTACGGGAAACTACTATGGACATCATAATGATGGGTGAAGTTCTACTGGGGAGGGAGTGTATAGGAAACTGTTCCGTTTTCTTAAAATTTAAAACTGCTTTAAAAATTGTCTATTACAAATGTGTGCATAAGCAAAAGTGGTGAAGAAAGCTGATGGTGCCCAGTTATCAAAAGATATAGCATCTGGGATCTTAAAGGCTTGAAGGTAAACAAGCAGCCATGCAGCTCAGAAGCAACAAAGCCCACATGGATGAAGCACACCAGCCTGTGTGATCATGAGGTATTGAAGGGATCAGGTTTCAGGCATGAAAGAACAAAAAATCTAATCATTGTGAATGAGGGGGAGTGCAGATTGGGAACCCAAGATCCATCTGTAGGCAACCGGACATATGCTTACAGAAGGGTCATGTAGCAGTGATGAAACACACAACTTCCCTCTAGTTCCTAAATGCTTCTGCCCCCCACCCCACCCCTATCATGATCCCAATCCTACCTTACAAATCTGGCTAGATCAGAGAATGTACACTGGTATAGATAGAACTGGAAACACTGGGAATCCAAGACAGATGAGCCCTTCAGGACCAGTGCTGAGAGTAGCAATACCAGGAGGGTGGGGTAGAAAGGGGGAACTGATTACAAGGATCTACATATAACTTCCTCCCTGGGGGATGGATAACAGAAAAGTGGGTGAAGGGAGACGTTTGGACAGTGTGAGATATGACAAAATAATAATAATTTATAAATTATCAAGGGTTTATGAGGGAGTGGGGAGCAGGGAGGGACAGGGAAAAATGAGGAGCTAATTCCAAGGGCTCAAGTAGAAAGCAAATGTTTTGAGATTGATGAGGGCAACAAATATACAAATGTGCTTGACATAATGGATGTATGTATGGATTTGTGATAAGAGTTGTAGAAGCCCCTAATTAAATTATTTTAAAAATATTCTATTAATTTTTAAAAACAGGAAAAATTAAAAAGCCAAAGATTGATTTTGATATAAAGAGGAAAAAATGCCAGGAATAAGAAATGGATAAAGCTACTGATTTTACAGATATCAAGAAAAGAATTAAGAAATTCTTTACACAACTCTATTTTTAAAAATTAACAACTCAGATGAAGTGAGAAGTTTTCTTAAAAAGAGCATTTCCACAAAGAAAGATACAGGTACAATAATTTCAGTGGTAAGAGCTATCATATATTTGAGAAACATAGTAATACCCATTTTACTAAGCTCTGTATGAAGCCAGAGAAGAGAACAGCTGCCAACCCATTTATCGAATTCAGCGTTTCCCTACTATCAAATCCAAATAAGACAAAAGGATGTGACAGATTGATATACTCCAACGTACAATTATCCTTAACAAGCTAATAGCAAATCAGAGCAGTCAGCATATACAAAATGATATGGCATTCTGATGAGGTAAGAATCATCCCAGATAGTAATTTTGGTTCACTGTTTAAAAAAAAAATCTGTTGATGCAATTTACCACATTAGCAGAAAATAGGGGAAAAACGATACGCAGTCTTTCCTTGAACATGTGAGCTGGAGACTTGCACACACACCACACCCTCCGCCGTGCAGTCAAAATTTATGCATAGCTTTTGACTCTCCAGAATGTAACCACTAATAATTCACTGTTGACTTTAACAAGAACATAATTGATTGACATAGATTTTGTATGTAATATGTAGCAATACATCACATTACTGTATATATTAATGTAAGAAAAATATCAAAAACTGTATTATAAATTTATTATTTTCATGCTTTCTCTTCTTGAAAAAAATCATTTTATGAGCATACGTTTCACATATTATATGATTCAATCATTCAGTAATATTTAAAAGATTTTATGCAATCATCACCATAATCAATTTCAGAACAGTTCCTCTTCTTACTCATTGTTAGATCCACATTTTCCCCCATTCAACCCAGTCATGCCTCCAGACAATAGTCAATCCAATTATTATCTCTATAAAGCTATATATCCTGAATTTCATATATAGAAAATCATAGAAAACACAAACAGGAAGAAAAAAAACAGCAAAACCAAAAATGACTAAACAAAACACAGCAAAACTTCAATTTTTTTAAAAAGCAGAAAATATTGAAAATGGAAATAACTTAAAAATGGGTGTGTTAGAGAAACAAAACCAGAATGCTAATAATTTCATATATGTTTTTATACAGATAGATATATAACATAAGAAATAAACAGTTAATTAAATTATAAGCAGTACAAATGGCTCAATGCAACTCACTCCTGTGAGACAGTGTGAGACACTGGCAGTCCTTCAAGTCTTGGCCGCAGGGTAGTCCTCTGTAGAGCAATTCAGGCTATCCGGGCACAGGCAGCAAACAGCAAGGCAGGTCACCAACAGTCAGCCAGATGACAGGGTCCGGCAGTCCCCAGCTCAAGAGATGTAAATTCCAATGGTGTGGCAAAACGGGTCTTGAAGGAACCTCAAATTACAGTGACACATTCCATGAGTGAGGTGTCCCACAGGTAGTGCAGCTTGCAAATTGAGGCACAGAACAAGCAAGGCAGCCGCATACTGGTCCAATGATTAAAGAGCAAGAGACAAGAAAAGTGAAGCTCACCGAGCCATTTATCTCTGCCCTTCAATTAAGTCCACATGTGTTTATCAGACAGGTTGGCACAATAAACTAACTACCTCAATGACTGCATTTCTTTGGAGTTCTTTGTTATGAAGTAATGCTATGTGGGATGCCATGCCAGTGGATCACTAGGAGTGAGTTGCACTGAGCCATTTGTACTGCTTTATAATTTAATTAACTGTTTCTTATGTTATATATCTATCTGTATAAATATATATAAATTATTAGCATTCTGGTTTTGTGAACCCAAACACATGGGTCAAAAAGGCGATCAAATGATAAGATATTGTATTTTAACCTAACTGCATCTTCCATAATCAACTTTACGATGTTCCCTGTCTGATAGAAAGGCTATTCACATGCCTGGACTGTGCTCAGAGGGGATTCACTGGGGGCTTAATCCACGTAGGGACACTGTCAATGGATTGTCATCCTTAGCCTTATACAAGCCAAGTGTTCACAATTTAAGCTGTAATACTACCATTCCTTTCTTCGGATTTGGATTTTATGATTTGTAATTCTTGGATCACATGTGGTTCTTCCATGTGGACATAGGTGATGTCTCACTTAGAGGGCTGCTTGTTTTAAGACAAGGCTTTATGACTCCAGCCACTATTCTTTCTGATAATCCAGACACCATGTTTCTTCACCACACTTTGCTATAGCATCCATATCTTCAGTGATTTTTTTTCATGAGGGCAAATATCAAGGAGGGCCATGTCATAAGAAATAATTGTTTTATATTGGGGCTAGAGTTAAGTGTGAGCGCCGTGTTCATTCATGTATCTATGGTTTCTATATTATAAACCTTCTCCCTGGGGCGTAAGGTAATTCTATTGATGATATCATTAATGTAGCCAATGGTATAGAATTTAAAACACTGTTGAGAAAAGGAAATTATGCAAGTATAGGGCAGCTTTGGACTGCAATACATGAACTGTTGACATAAAACTCTTAAGAGATTGGACAAGGGGGGTTGGTGACAGGGAAAACACTTTCCATAACACTCATTCACAAAGGCAGAACCATGCCAACCAGACTAATACATGTCGGATGAAAGCAAGGAGAGCATTAAAATAGTAAATATGACGTAGTCCCGGAACACTATTCAGTGGGCACTCTTAAAGCAAGAGATCTGAACCTATGACCACCAATTCCTTGTGATAATAGCCATTTGCTTCTTTTCACACTATGGCATTAAGTCCAAAGGGGCATGCCAATTCCTTAAACCTGCTTCAGGTGAGTTTGAGAGGAAGCACATTTCACTTGGTGGGGTTTCTATATTGAATCCTTCTGGTGTGGCCTATGATGGATGTCGTGTGCTTGTAAAGGACAGAGTCTAAAGTCCCGGTAGTCTACAGCACACAGCCTGGGTCTTCAAAAGCTGCATAGAAACTAGGTCAAAAGTGTCCAATTAGGAACATAGTACCTGGTGGATTCTCGCCTAGGGTCTTCATAAGTATTGTCGCCCCCTTAAATTTTTTTGTTGTTGTTTTCCTCACCAAGAGCAGTGTAATTGCCTTCTCCCAGACACACATGCCCCCATCTTGACTTGAATTTCCAGTCACTCATCACTCTTGTAGAAGGGTCTGTTGATTTGCACAGTGTTGTATGGGAGCAACGGAAAGGTCCTCTCCCTCTCCCCCCATCTTGAGAAACTGGCTCCAGCTGAGGTGAGGTCTGCTTTTCAGTCTTCTTTGAGTTCCCTAAATTTAAAGACATTTAAAAGATACACAATTTGAGTCCCTTGTGAATTCCAAGATGTCATTTTGATGTGCTGTAAATTGAAGAGCCCTGCATTTTGTGTGTGGTGGGGGTGGGGCAGGGGCGGAGTTTGGAGCTTAGAAAACATTGCCTTCAGAAGGGTATAGATCTAGATGGAGGACATGTTGAGAAACAGTAGCTTCAGATGCTGATATGTTTGTTTAATAAAAGTGTATATGCTTTTGTAGCAACATTTCTTTACAAACCCTTGCATTTATTGATATTGTAAGTATACACTGTCTGTTTACAAGATGATGGTCTTCATGCTAAATAGGCTGACCAGGACAAGGAAGAGGAGAGGTTGATCTTGCCATCTCAGGGCTGGTCGAGGCAGAAGAGGTAAAGACGATGAACTTCCAAACTCACTGCTATTGAGTCAATGCCAACTCACACGGACCCTCTAGGACAGGGTAAAGCTGCTCCTGTGAGTTTCTGAGACTGGAACTCTTTACAGATGTCGAAAGCCCTGTCTCTCTCCCAAAGATCTGCTGGTGATTTTGAACTGCTTACCTGTGGATTTCAAGGAAAAGAGAAGGCACACGCCATACAACATGGCAGAAATGTATTGTATTTTCTGAATGGTCTGCAGTTCTGATCATAAACCAGACTGCATTTACACAGACATCATTTACCTTATTCTTCCTTTCTCAGATCCTGGTGCTTGATTCTCATCCTTATTAGTAAATATACTTTGAGCATTTTAATTTTTTTCAGTTGTTTGTTTTGTTTTCCCAGACTAGAGGACTTCATGTGCATTAAAGATTTGTTCAGGCAGGTATCCTTTTTACCTCAATGATTATCTTAGCAGTATCTGGGAGCTCATCTGTTGCCTTTTGATCAGCAAAAGCTGCTTCTTCTGCTGTCTTGACATTTAATTAAAAAAATAATTCTCTTTCTGAAATCATCGAACCATCCATTATTGGCAATAAAATTTCCAGCTTTAGCTCCTCCCCCATCCTCATGCTTTAAATTATCATATAATGCCGCTAGTTTTTCTGAGACAACATGAGTCCATAGGCATGGTTTTCTTTGAGCAATCTTGTCCTCACATAAACGCTGCACTTTCGATACAAGTTAAAAGGGTGTTCACGCAAAATGCAAGGTTTGTGCCTGCTGGCATAGTCGTGGCTTTGGTTTCATGAATTTCCTTTCCTTTATCCCGCCCCCCCCTTCCTTCTGTTTTCTGTCAGTCCTACGCTGAGTTCATTTTCCTTAAATGGTGGGCAACCACAGCTGCAGACTTTACCCTACAGTGCACACAATTCGGCTTTTTGTTATAATATCATGAGTTTTCTCTGCAACTTGTGAGCACTTTCAGCACCACTAGTGACATTTCATACGGGTCCTGTGATACTTTTCAAGGTTTAGGATATTGAAGCATGGAAAATACATAAGAAGCATGACAGATCATTTGTTATTGTGCTACGCAATTGACTGAGAAGTCACATGCTAAATGCCATAGGGGATTTTAAGCAGATACTCAAACTGAAATGCACTGCAATAGTAACAGGAGGTAGCTATGACACTATTCCAGTAGCAGTATGCACGAGAGTCAATTTTAAGTGAGTATGGTTTGATACCTGAGTCAGAATCAACTTATGTCAATTTTGTCGTGGCAGTAAGTTTAGTGTTTTTATGATTTAATACACCATCTTTATGTTTGTTTACAATTCTCTTGACTGTCAATGGAGCCACAAATGATCTGGAAGTATTTGTCTGAATTTTGATGAATTTGAACATTTTGTAATATATTTTGGTAGTAAAGTATAAAAGAGATTAGTATCTATGTATATTTTATGCATTCATGATACCCTTTTAATTTGTTTGATATTTCTAGACTACCTCATTTATCTCTGAATTTCCCCCCAAATTGTCACAAATCTCCAAACTTTTTCCAGTGTATTTATTGAAAAAAAATCTACATTTACATAGACCTGTGCAATTCAAATCCATGTTGTTCAAGGGTTGACTGAAATTTTAATTAATGCATAGAAATACCTAATCATGGTCTGTCATGAATGAGAGGTGAGAGTGGGAACTCTGAGCCATCCCGGTGAGGACCATGTTGCAACTGCACATCTTGCTCACCAGTACACCAGGGACTGGAAAAACCACACTAGGTAAATAACTTGCCTCAAGATCAGGACTGAAACACATTACTGTAGGTGACTTAGCTAAAGAAGGGCAGCTGTATGATGGCTTTGATGTCGAGAATGGCTGTCCCATTTTAGATGAAGACAGAGTAGTTGATGAGCTAGAAAACCAAAATAAAAGAAAGTGGAGTCACTATGGACTACCAAGGTTGTGATTTCTCCCTGAACGCGGCTCCATGTAGTTTTTGAGAGCTTATAGCAATGTATTGTACCAAAGGCTTGGAACAAGGAGTTATAATGAGAAGAAACTACAAGATAATATTCAGTGTGAAAATGTTAGAGTTGCGTATGAAGAAGCTGTGGCATCCTACAAGTAAGAAATAGTACATCAGCTACCTAGTAACCAGCCAGAGGATCTAAAGAATAATAGAAACCAGATGGTAGAATGGATTCAACAATGGACGAAAGATCCTAGCTCTTGACTTTCCAGACTAGCCACGTGACCATCACCCTTACTGAGTTCTTTCTGCCCATCATAGAAATTATACAAGTATCTGTAACATTTGGATATTAAAATCGTGTACAAGACTAGCAAGTAGAAAGTATCAAAGGTTTATAGCCGGCTCTTTTTGCTCCCTGAGAAAGCAAAGCCTTTTGAAATATAATGAGCATGGCATTATTTAGATTGAGAATAAAGACTGTCATTGTTTAATGCTTCAACTGTTAAAGGAAATCTAAGTGCGTAAATATCTGCTGAAGTTATTACAAGGAAAATGAAATTGATCTTTTAAAATAAAACTTATGACTTAAAAAACAGTAAGTACCTAATCATGATAGAACTTTCAGTAAACTTGAGAAGGAAGACAATTTCCTCAATCTGATAAAGGCCATCTCTGGAAGACTTTTAGCTATCATCATAATTCATGATGGAGATTTGAAGTTTTCCTCGCTGAATTGGGAAGTATGAGCTGTGTGTGTGATCTCATCATTTCTATTTAGTCTTGTTCTGGAGGTCCCACCAACATATTAAAGGATGAATTAGAAATAAATGGAGTGCAGGTTGGAAAGGAAAAAGTGAAATTGTTTCTGTTTGTGAAGAAAATTATTTTTGTTAAGAAAGTTCTAGAAAGCTACATTAAAAATTAACATCATTAATAACTCAGCAAGCTTGAGGATACAAAGTCAATATACAAAAATAAGTTGTCTTTTAAATAGTAGCAACAACCGAAACTATTTAAAATAAATATATTCATATAAATACTTTTCAATAACAAACTATTATTCCAGAATGGATTAAGTGCTAAGTATGTAAGAGTGCCATGTTGAAGACTACAAAAGTTTACAGAGGGAAACAGAAAGAGACCTAAAGAAATGGAGTAGCATGCCACATTCTTGATTTAGCAGATTCGATATTGTGAAGGTATCAAGTCTCTCCAAATTGATAAATCCATTTAGCACAATCCCAATCAAAACCCTACTGGTATTTTTACATAAAATAGACAGTGTTAATTTACAATGTATATGAAAGTATAAAAATTCTAGATAATCTAAGAAAATTCTGAAAAATAATAAGTTTAAAGCACATCCCCTGGTTTTAAAACTTAATATAAAGCCACAGTAAGCGACCATGTGTGTTATTGGCACGAGGAGAAAGAAAGATCAATGGAACTAAACAGACTCTAGACACACACTTACACATGTACAGGCAATTGATTTCTGACAAAAACTTCAAGCTAATTCAGTACAAAAAGAATAGTCTCTTCAACTAATTGTGTCAGATGAATTGGATATTCACATGAAGATATTTGAACTTTTGACATCTACTTCACAGAACACACAGTAATTCATTCAAGTTGCTTTGTAAGCCTAACCGTGGAAGTTATGCCTCGGTCGTCATTGTCAGATGTTATTCTCATAGCTACCCTACATACAACAAAATGAAACTGGCGGGTCCTGCTGCTTGGAAGGGACGGTGGCAAGACTTTGTCTCATGTACTTTGGGCCTGTTATCAGGAGAGACATAATGGAAATAGCCATCATGCTCGGGAAAAGGACAGAGCCGATGAAAAGGAGGATGGCACCCCATGAGAGGAATCGATACAGGAGCTGCAACAGTGGGATCAGACATGACAACCTTTATGAGGATGGCCCAGGCCTGGGTAGTGCTTCTTCCTGTTGTCCATGGAGTTTCTATGAGTCAGAGCCAACTCAATGACACCCAACATCTCTGTGAATTAATTTAAAATATCTGTACTCTACTTCCTTACAGCCATACTTCTGCTCCCTCCAATGTGACTTTTAGCCAAATGACAGACCTATTTTGGTGGACAACAATCAGTGTCCTGCAATTGCCATATAGAATGGACTTCTTATTCTTTCTTAATCTCCTTGGACCTTTTGAAATTGTCCACATGATTATTTTGTTGCTGTTGTTATCCACATTATTGGTTGCTTACATTTTCTTTTTTTTTTTTTAATAAGGCCATTATTTTATTTTTTAGTTTTTAAAAATGTTATTAGCATGTCATCTACATACCTTACAATACAATAATACAACCATATCAAGAAGAGTTTTACAATGATTGCCACATTTAATTCTAGATCATTTTCTTCTTCGTTATACTCATTATTATCCATGTAATTTTTATTCTAATTGTGGCAAAAATATACACATTGTCCAATTCCACAACATCTACATGTATAATTCAGTGCCATTGATTATATTCTTCATATTGTACAACCATTATTGATTTCCTTTTCCAAATTATTCTAGCACCATTAACATAAACTCAATGCCCCCAAACAACAACTCTTCCTTCTTCACCCATGGTAACCGTTGGTCTAGTTTAGTTATTTTTCCCCAGCAGTTTTATTGATATAGTATTCACATATCATACACTTCCATAGTTAAATTACTTTTGAAAAGAGTTGTACATAGATCATCACAGTCAGTTCTAGTGCTGTCTCCCCCCTCACATTGAGTTTGCTACCCAAACCCCTCACCCTCCCCACCCCAACCTCCCACCCCCTCCACATCCCCGACAAGCCATTTCATCAGTTATTGTCTCTATGCATTCATTCCTCCTGTGTTTCACAAACTGGGAAACCCAATAGAAACAATATAAAACAAAACAGCAAGAAGAAAATAATAATAAAGATAAAAATACAAAAAGAGTAAGAAAGAAAAAAAATAACACTAATATTTAAAAAGCCAGGCAAAAAAAATTCCTGTTTGGGAACAAATGAGCCTAGAGCAAATTCAGGTCAGGTCAAGAGGTTGGTTAATGGATTGAGGATCATATTACACATGGCTCGATCCACCATCATCACATTTACAATAATCTCTTTTTGAGAGGAAAGCTGTTTGAGTCCCTTGCCTGTGACCAGAGGGGACCCGCCAGAGATGTGATCTGACTACAGACTCCGCAGATGGAGTCCCATCGCCCTCCATAGCCATACACCGACTGGCTGTTCACAGTGTAAGCCCTGATACTCCATAGCCATACACCGACTGGCTGTTCACAGTGTAAGCCCTGGTACTCCATAGCCATACACCGACTGGCTGCTCACAGTGTAAGCCCTGGTACTCCATAGCCATACACCGACTGGCTGCTCACAGTGTAAGCCCTGATACTCCATAGCCATACACCGACTGGCTGTTCACAGTGTAAGCCCTGATACTCCATAGCCATACACCGACTGGCTGTTCACAGTGTAAGCCCTGATACTCCATAGCCATACACCGACTGGCTGTTCACGGTGTAAGCCCTGGTACTCCATAGCCATACACCGACTGGCTGTTCACAGTGTAAGCCCTGATACTCCATAGCCATATACCGACTGGCTGTTCACAGTGTAAGCCCTGATACTCCATAGCCATACACCGACTGGCTGCTCACAGTGTAAGCCCTGGTACTCCATAGCCATACACCGACTGGCTGTTCACAGTGTAAGCCCTGATACTCCATAGCCATACACCGACTGGCTGTTCAGTGTAAGCCCTGGTACTCCATAGCCATACACCGACTGGCTGCTCACAGTGTAAGCCCTGGTACTCCATAGCCATACACCGACTGGCTGTTCACAGTGTAAGCCCTGGTTCTTTTCCTTCCATCATATTGGATTCTGTTATTGTCATCTTTTGTGTGGAATTAGTTGATGCCTCACTTAGATGGCTGCATGTTTGAATATAAACTCAACAGGCTTTTTAAAATAAACATTGACAAACTGATACCAAAATGTATGTGAAAATGTAAAGGAGTCAGAATATTGCATAAACAATTTTGAAAACTATCTAAGCTTTACGTTATCTGACCATAAAACTTACTATTGAAACGGCATTTGCTACTAGTGCTTCATCGGTTTTTCTTAACTGCAATCGTAGCAGAAGCAGGTCAGCCGACTTTTTCTTCCTGTGCTGCTGGGTGGTTTCAATCGACAACCTTCAGGTTGGTCCTCGAGTGGAATCCCTTTCTGCCTCCCAGGAACAATAGTGAAGACATTTATCAATATAACGATTAAGAAAGATATCAATGGTACCAAAGAAAGTGTTCAGGTATGTACTTGTTGACTCACGGTCGAATATGTGCGGCAAAGATATCAAGGCAATTCGTCTGAGAAATATACTCCTCATGCTTCAGCAATGGTGCTGGGTGGATTTGATATGCATATGCAAGAATGACATTGGCCTCATTATCACACGGTAGCAAAAAGTTAATTTGAAGTTGATGACATAGCGAAACATAAAAATGGACACTATAAAAACTCGAATAGACTCTTTTTCAGAAGTTTCAAGGTTACATAAAAAGTTGTGCAGAAAGGACAACTTTCTCTCTGCAATTGTTTCTTGAATATTTGATATCTTGCATTCCTCTGGTAGGTTTGTTATTATTAATGAAACCAGTATTATTACATGATTATCAATTAAATCAATAGTTTAATCAGAGTTCATAATCTGTGTTATACAGTATTGTGGGTGTTGATAATGATTTATGCCACATTGTTTTTCAAACCCACCTAATAGCACGACAAGGAAAGCCTGATGACATGTCTCCTATTGTGATCATAGAACCCCTTACTTCCCAGACCAGTGCTTCACGTCCTTACTCTTCAGTCCTCCCCTGAGCTCCTGGCAACCACTGATGGTTTCACTTTCTTGAACGGTTTGCCTTCTCTAGATGGCCATCCTGCAATAGAGAGCTTTTGCAGCATAGCTCCCGCCACTCACCAATACACATTTCAGATTTCTTCTGTCTTTGATGACTTGATATTTCATTTCTTTTTCCCTCACGAACTAGATTCAACAACCCAGGTAGGCAAGGAGCGTGGCAGTGCTGTCACAAGTAAAGCAATGATCAGTCTTCAGACATGATTAATTGATGACACTCTAAGGGCTCCTTTTTGCTTACATATAACCCTACACATTTGGGAAAAAGTCATAATACTCATAAGTTTTCTTATTGAAGATTTCCAAAATCGTATCAAGTTTAATTAGTCTGCAAAGTCACATTTTAGGATGTATTGTTGTTGCTGCTGCTAGAGAGCTCATTACTTTCAATTGTTGAAAAGTGCTTCATTGAATGGCTGTATTGCAGTGTGTTTATCCAATGAAGGGTGTCTTGGTTGCTTCCAAATTGGGGACAACTATGAATACAGCTGCTCATATACTTTATAGTATTTGAGTGACACCTAAAAATCTTTGTGACACTAAGGTAAACAACAATTTCTCATACAGGAATGAAAACATGTAGTAATAAAACATACAAAACAATTACTGGACTGATGGATCCCATAAACATCATTCTCCAAAACCCCCAAAGTGGGAGAACGAGATGGTGTCCAGCTACCACCACCAACTTCACGGAGAAAGAGCATTTTGTAAGGTCCTGGACAGAGAGGGAGAAAATGTGGAACAAATCTCAAAGTCATAAAAGAGACTAAAATGACTGATTGGACAGACACTGGTCTGGTCACCTTCCCCAAACAAAAAAAACCCAATTATGACCCTTAGTCATCCTTTATTTGTGAAACTGAACTCACCCCCATTAGAAAAATCATTTAAGATCAAAGGGCAGCACTTACCCGGGACAAAGTTCTGCATTAGGGAAGCAGGGAGAATGGAAACGGGGAAGAACGGGAGGAAGTGCATATGTGATGGCACCGTGAATGAGCTCAATTATTGAATGTAAATCTGACAATCTGCTCTATAAACTTCACCTAATTCACAATAGAAAGTTTCAAACAAAAAGAATAGATTATTATAAATGCTGAATTAGGTGATGCATGTAAAATGCTAAGCATAGCATTTGTCACCGGATCATCTTTCTCCTGTCAGAGCAGCGTGTAGTTTGAACTGCTGACCTTGTGGTTAGCAGCCAAACACATAACCACTACAACACCAGGGCTCCTAGGGCATACTTAGGGATAAATCATCTGTTTGCTGATACTTGTGTCTATGTACCTATCATCTGGGAAACTCTTTTGATTTGGTTTTGCTACAGTTTGTATTCTTGTGTTCATCAAGATTTTGAATACTTACCTTCCCTATTAAATCATATTCACATTATTCTAGGATGGCTTATACTTATTTTTAAAACTCACCACTTCTTTTGCACAGAGTATCCTGTTTACAGTTTTATATTTGGGGGTTTCTGAGAAATATGAAAACTCAATTGTGACCTACGGTCTTCTCTTTCTTTTTTGTTCCTCCAATATTACACTTCACATGAAGCTTAAGAATTCCAAGAGAAAAAAGGACCTTCACATTTTTATCCACTTGAATGACTCCATTGAGTTCAATACTTCCTATAAAAATACCATAATCATATATCATCATATGGATAAATTAGGACTATATGTTGTTGCTGTTAGAGAGCATCGAGTTGGCTCGGACCCATAGTGACCCGACGCCCAACAGAAGGAAACGGCACAGTCCGGTGTCATCCTGATAATTGCGCCTATGCTTGAGTGTCAATCCATATCCGTCAGAGCCTTCTTCACCACCCTCTACTTTATCAAGCATGATGTCCTTCTCCAGGGGCTGGTCTCTCCTAACAATATGTCCAAAATATAGAAGACAAAGTCTTGCCATCTTTGCCTCCAAGGAGCACTCTCAATGTGCTTCTTCCAACACAGATCGGTTTGTCCTCTTAGCAGTCCATGGTATTTCAACATTCTCCAGCACCACCATTCAACTGCATCGATTCTTCTTCAAGCTTCCTTATTCACTGTCCAACTTTCACATGCAGATGAGGCAATAGAGAATCCCTTGGCTTGGGCCAGGCACACCATAGTCCTCAAAGTGACATCTTTGCTCTTCAATACTCCAAAGTGATCTTGTGCCACAGATTTCCCTAATGCAACAGGTCTTTTGATCTCTTGACTGCTGCTTCCATGAGCATTGATTTTAGATCCAAGCAAGGCAAAATCCTTGACAACTTCAAACTGTGTTCTTCCGCTTATCATGATGTTATCTATTGATCTAGCTGTGAGGGTTTGGGTCTTCCTTACATTGAGCTGTAGTCCATACTGAAGGCTGTAATCCTTGATCTTCCTCAGCAAATGCTTCAAGTCCTCCTCACTTTCAGCAAAACAATGTTGTGTCATCTGCATACCACAGGTTGTTAATACGCCTCCCTCCAACCTTAATGCCACATTGTTCTTCATCTAATCCAGCTTCTCTAATGATTTCCTCAACATATAGATTGAACAAAATGGTGAGAGGATACAACCCTGACACACACCTTTCCTGATTTTAAACCATGCAGTATTCCCTTATTCCCACAAATGCCTCTTGATCCATGTACAATTCCAAAAGGACACAATGCAGTGTACTGGAATTCCCATTCTTCTCAAGGTCATCTACAATTTATCATGGTCCACACAGTCAAGTGCCTTGACATAGTCAATGAAACACAAGCAAACATCTTTCTGGCATTTTCTGCTTTCAGCCAAGATGCATGTGAAGTCAGCAATGATATTCCTTGTTCCAGGTCCTCTTCTGGCACATCCATGTCCTGTTTAGACCTGAACTTCTGGCCGTTCCCTGTCAATGTACTGCTGCAATCATTGTTGGATGATCTTAACTTGTGTGACATCAATGATATTGTTCTATATTTTGAGCATTCTTGTTAGGTCACCTATATTTGGAATAGGCAAAAATATGGATCTCTTCCTGTCAGTTGGCCAAGTAGCTATTTTCTAAATTTCCTAGCGTATGTGAGTGAGTGCTTCCCAAGCTTCTTCAGCTTTCTGAAAAATTTCAGTGTGTATTCTGTCAATTCCTGCAACCATGTTTTTGCCTACTGAAATTTGAACTTCTTCTTTCAGTACTATTGGTTCTTGTTGATGTGCTAGCTCCAGAAATGGTAGAAGGTCAGCTAGTTATTTTTGGCACAGTGACCATGTATTCTTTCCATCTTCGCCTCATGCTTTCTGCATCATTCAATATTTTGTCTTTACAATCTGTCAAAATTGACATTCAAGGCTGAATTTTTTCTTGAGTTCTTTCGGTTTCAGATATGCTGACTGTGTCCTTCCCTTTTGTTTTTCTAGTTCTAGGTCCTTGTACATTTTGTTATAATATTTGGCTTTGCCTTCTTGAGCTGCCCTTTGAAATACTATGTTCAGCTGCTTGACTTCATCCTTTCTCTCATTTGCTTCAGCTGCTCTCTGAGTAAGAGCAAGTTTTGGGGTCTCTTCTGAGATCTACTTTGATCTTTTCTTTCTTTCCTGATTTTTTTTAATGATCCTTTGCTTTCTTAATGAATGATCATCTTGAGGTTCTCCCACAACTCAGCAGGTCTTCTGTCATAAGTGTTCAGTGTGTTAAATATGTTCTTGAGCTTCAGGTGGGATAAATGTAACGTCACATTTTGTCTCTGGTGTATTTGTCTTAATTTTCTTCAGCTTTAACCTGAACTTAAATGTAAGCAATTGATGGTCTGTTCCACAGTCGGCTCCTAGTCTGGTTTTAGCTGCTGATATTGGCCTTCTATCAGGTCTTCTCACAGATGCAGTAAATTTGATTTCTGTGTATTCCAGTTGTGGAAGTCCATGTGTATAGCCACCTTTGTGCTGTTTAAAAAAGGTATTTGACATGAAAAAGTTCTTGGTTTTGCAAAATTCTATCACATGATGTTTCTATCATCAAGAAACAGTTGCAAACATCTTCTAATGATCATAACTTTGAAACTCAAGACTATATGTGTGTGTGTGTGTGTGTGTATGGATGAAAAAATCTTGACAAATATATCTCAAAACGTTAACAGTGGTAATTACAGGTAGTGATATTATCAGTGTTTTTTGTTGTTATTTTTACTTCTCAACATAAAGCCCTGCTGAACAGTTTTCCTTTCTGTTCCTATTTTTCATTAGTAATAGAACCTTTAATGGTTTGATTTCCATTTACATTGTATTGAGTATAATTAACATATTATACAACTCAATCAAGAAGTGTTGTGCAATCATCACCCCAAGCAACTTTAACCCTTTACTGCCTTCTTGTGCCCACTCATGTTGACTCCCATTCCCTACCCCCTTCCCTCTGTGTCTCTAGACAATCATTAATTCGCTACTGTCTTCATAAATCCACACATCCCAGTTTCCATATACAGATAAACATACAAAAGAAGGGCCTAAAACAAACAAGGACCTAGAACAATAACCATATAAAACAAAGAAATCCCTCAATCTAGAGAAAGCAGAGAATATTAAAATTTTTGAATAAATTCATGTTGGATCCCCAGGTAAATCATGACACAGTGTTACATTCCAGCCGAAGTATAGCTGCTAAAATCCACTTTACAATCCTCTTTGTCTGATATAAGGGCTCTTCATACTCCTGGTCTACAGGCATTGAGGAGTCATCAGGGACTCAACACGGCATTATCCATAATGTTCAACAAACCGGGTGTTTAGAATTTAGGCACTGGTACCATTTCCTCCTCCTCGTCTGGACCACTTGGAACACATTTGTTGGCGTGCTTCTTCTCTGTGACCTTCCTGAATTTTCACTTCGATGACTGCTTGTTTTGAGATAATCCTTTAAGACCCCAGATGATATTTTCCATGATTGCTGGGCACCATCTTATCTTTTCACCACACTTTGCTGTGGAACATCTGTCTTCAGATATTGGGTAATGCCACACAAGAACTAATTGTTTTTATATTAGGCCTATGATCAAGTGAGAGCTCAAAATCCATTCATATAACTATGATTTCTATACGTCTCTGGTTCACTTTCAAAAATAACATTGTCATTTTATTGTAGTACATCATAACTCATTCCCATGTGACTTAAGGTAATACTATGATAGTAACATTATTTTAGTCAATGGTAAAACAATGTTGAGCAAATGACTATCATGTGGTTTTTCTACTTCCTTCCTTCCATCCTTCTGCTTCTTTCAAAGTGGTTTCTACAGGTTTTAACTCTCAAGAAAATGATGTTTTGTTGGATAACAATTAATGTCCTCCCAACTGCCACATAGAATGTGTATTAGTATGGGTAGACTAGAGAAACAAAATTTTTAGACATGCATATGTGTATAAGAAAGAGCTTTATATAAAAAATTAATGGTACATTAAGAAAGCATCCCAGTCCAGATCAAGTCCATAAGTCTAGTATCAGTCATATTCTGATACTAATCTATAAAGTCCTCTTCAGACTCACCAGACACATGCAAAGATGCTGAAGGCAGGAAGATCACAGGCCAGTGGATCCAGTGGCATTGTAAGCAGCTCAGCACAGGTAGGGGTCTCTACATGGCTCCCCCAGCTACAGAGGTCTGGCTCCATCAGCTTCTCTCCATGTGTCCTCTCCACAGGGATGAATCACGGGGCATCAGTAGAGAGAGAGTGTGTCTTCCGCAAGGAGGAATAGCAGAGTTCCCAGAATCCCCAGGAAAAGGCCATGCCCACACAGAGGCCTCATTGGTTATGGCCTGATGGACAGGTAAACTCCACCCCTTTATACGTAATCCTCTCAAATTGACAACAGATTATATAACTACCACATAATGGAATTCTTATTCTTTCCTAGTCCCCGTGGACCTTTTTGGAGTTGTTCACACTATTGTTTGCTTCCATTTTCTTGGGAGTTTTCTCTCACTCTGTGATATAACATGAACCTAGTTTTCCTTCTGTTCCACCTGTAAATTCTTTTCTGACTCCTGTGTGACTCTTTTTTCTTCTGCGTAACAAATAAAGTTTGTTATTGTCCATATTCTCTTCTTCCACTATGATTATTCCCTAGGAAAACTCTTATTACTCCTATGGCTTTAACTTTCATCCCATATGCAGACATAAATCTTTAGAAGTTTACCTATTCCTGAACTTGGATCCTGCCATTTTCAGCTGCTTTTAAACTAGTAAATCTGCTCTTTGCAGCCCTACCCACTTTTGACAGTCTGAACATTACCATTTACAGAGCATAACACAATGCCCACCACGGCATATGTTATTTAGCTGACATACAAGTTAGTGGTTTACTAGAAATTAGAGATGGTTGAACAGTGGATATCAAGTATAACTACTATCTTTTTATTAGTGTTACTACACAGATGATATAACGATTACTGAAAGATCACATCCCTGACACACAGGTTTCCTGATTTGGAACTATTTACTATCCCTTGTTTTGTTAGAATGACTAACTCATTGTCTATGTACATGAGCATAATTAAATATTCTGGCATTCCCATTCTTCAAATGTTGTCCATAATTTACTATGAGGCACATATTTGAATGCCTTTAAATAGTCAATGAAACACAAATAAGCATGTTCTCTGCTTTCAGCCAAGATCCATCTAATGTCAGCAATGATATCTCTTCTTCCACATCTTCTGAATTAGTTTGACTTATAGCAGTTTCTTGTTTATGGACTAGGGCAACTGTTTGTGACTTATCTTTAGTGTGATAGTTACATAATTTCATGTCAACTTGAAGAGATATCAAAGTGTAGGGGTGGCATTTAACCTCCTTGTGGGCGTGGCCTTCTCATAAGGAGGGCTCTGGGAACCTCCCCTCTCTCTCTGCCTTCTCCTTCCTGCTGGCTGACCCTGGTTTCTGCCAGAGCCCTGAACATGTGTCCACCGTCATTGGGTCCACAAGACTTTGCAGCCACCAGTCTGTGATATTTCTGCATTCTGCATCCTCGGATGTGGCTGGCGAGTCTGAAAAGGGACTTACAGGCTATTATCGGACTTATGGACTTGAGACAGACTGGGATGAGATATTGGCTGGATAAATAATTACTTCTTGATAATACAGCTCTTTCTTATGTATATAGGAGTGTCTCTGGATTTGTTTCTCTAGCAAACCCAACCTAATATATTTAGCATAATGTTACTTGCATGTGATATTAATGATAATTTTTCAGTAATGTCTGTGTGTCTATTGGATCATCCCTCCTTGGAATGGGCACACATAGGGATCTATTTTAGTTGGTTGTCTTCTGAGTTTCTTGGCACAGAAGAATGAGGGCTTCCGGCACCGCAGCAGTTTGTTGAAACGTTTCCATTGGTTTTCTGTCAGTTCCTGGAGCCTTGTTTTTCCCCGATGCCTTTAGTTCAGCCTCTTGCCTACATGATTTTACGTATATTCCCCTTTGAGATTCTTACTTATTCAGCAAGTTCATAGCAACTATATGGAATGTGCCAGCACTGAATCAAGCATTCATTTATGAGAAATAGAGGTGGCGAAGTCAGTGTGTCCAAATAACTATCAAAATTTGGGCTAATTGATTCATGGGTTGGAGTCTGTGGCTCTTGCTTCCAGCTAGAACCCTTGTGCCAATTAGTGAAACAGAGTAAAAATAGAAGCCAATGAAATGCTTATACTTCTCTAGGCTCATTATATATACATTATTAATGATACTATGTTTTCCCTGAATATATTTAAATGTGACTACATTGGTAGAAGCATAAGCCACATTTATATTTCTCTTGTAATTTATAAAACTAACATTTATTACATATACCTGATTACATAATAAATGCATAATAATTGAATAAAACTTTTAGAATGAAGCTAAAACCATGTACCAGCTCTCAGCTATATAAATATCTTTTAATATAATGACTTATATGTCTCCAGATTTGTTTTTGTTGTTTTTCCTAAGTATAGAGTGATACAATCATCCAACCTCTCACTTCTACTTTCAAATCACCTTTCACTTATTATATTTAGAACTTTTTCTATGTAATTAAATATTCTTAAGAGACTAATTTTTGATAGTTACAGTATGTTCCATTATATCATGTATCATGTAACAATTTCCCTACTATTGGACATTTGGCATTTCATCACTATACATAACTCTCTGACAAATATCTCTATACATTACCTTAACACCCCCCTTCCTTAGTAAATGTTAGTAATGGAATTTCTGGGTCAAATAATATGTACAATTTTATAGTTTCACAAAAATATTTTTGTTTTGTTTTTAAGCAATTTACACTTCCATCAACAATGTGTCAAATTTTTCTCACACCTCCACCAGTTTTATAGATAAAAAGTTATTCTACATTTAAACATTTACATTTATCTCAGTACATGCTAAATTTCTTCTTGTTTAAAAGTCTTTTGTATTTTCTCTTTTTCTCCTTGAGAGTTTATATCCATGTAAATTTGGACTTGTCATCAGGAGAGACTAGTCCCTGGAGAAAGGCATCATATTTGGTAAATTGGAGGGTCTATGGGGGAAAAGGAAGGCTCTTAGAGAGGTGGGTCGGCCCAGGGGCTGCAATAATGGGCTCAAGCATAGCAGTGATTCTGACGCTGCTGCAGGAGTGGGCAGTATCTCCTTCCATTTGTTGGATACAAGGTTGCAATGTGTCAGAACCAACGCCATGGCACACAGCACCAGCATGTATTTATGAATGATATTGATCTTTTGCTATATGTATTAGAAACACAATTTCCCACTTCTCAAATGTGGGAAACTTTATCAATTTAAAACTATATATATAGTACTCTCATTTATTATAAGATATATCATATTATTTTTGCTTCATTTAAAAACATTTTAATATTTCAAATTTATTTATACTGAAAAATTATAAAACAAAATTATGATTTAAATCCCCTATCCTCCAATAATTAGGTTACTCTCTATGGGCATTGTTCAATGATTCATTTCTTTACTAAATACAATTTTAAATATGATTGCCAGCTCTAGGCTTTCAATTTTGTTTAATTTATCTATTATAAGAAGATTTTTTTATTATTGTGGAATTTTGTTGTGTATACATATTTGCTAATGGAATTCACTCTTCTTAGTGGGTTAAGCATTGGGTTACTAAGTGAAGGTCAGTGGTTCAAATCCCCAAAGGCACTCTTTGAGAGAAAGCTGAAACTGTCTACTCTCATGAAGGTTTATAGTCTTGGGAATTCTAAGGAGCATTTTACTTAGCCCTATAGGGTCATTATGAATCAGAATTGACTCGATGGAAGTGGAATTAATTTTATTTTTCAATTTGAGAAGATCTTCTAGATTTTTAATTTGTTTTTCCATATTAATAGATGGAGTGCTTTATCATTATAAGAACTTTGATCTAACCAAGTTAGTCAAATCTAATTAAGATTTCTACAGGATTTGTTTTTAGAAACTTAACAAACTTATTTAGAATTTTATATGACAGAATTAAAGTTTTTGAGTACCTAAATAAAAATTTTAAAACAAAAAGAAAATGCAGAAAAATGACACCAGAGTTTATACATATCATTAATGACTCTGAATGTTAATGGATTAACGTCATCAGGAAAGAGATATAGAGTATTAAATTGGAAAAAAGAAACAAGGCCCAACAATGTCCAACCCAGAAGAAACACACTTTACAGACAGACATAAACATGCTAAAAACACCCCCAAAGGATGAAGAAAATTTTACCAAACTAATAGAAACAATCGAACAAATAAAAAGTAGGCCTGGAAATACTAATCTTCAATAAAATGACTTTGAAAGCAACACTCCATTGTTAGATAGAAGTGGTATATCTGAGATCAGGCTAGAGCAGGATCTGAAGGTCCAAGTAAACCACATGAAGAAGTGGCCCAACATCCACTCCTGTCACAGTAACTTCCTTCTCCCAGCCTGCACCGATGGCTTCTTGGGGGGTTCCTTACGATAAGTTAATTGAAGAACAGAAAAATCATGCTTGGTTTATGGATGGCTCTGCACGATATGCAGGTGCCACTCATCCCTTTCTGGGATCTCACTAAAGGACAG
The DNA here is from genome assembly GCF_050624435.1 of Tenrec ecaudatus. Taxonomy (NCBI): domain Eukaryota; kingdom Metazoa; phylum Chordata; class Mammalia; order Afrosoricida; family Tenrecidae; genus Tenrec; species Tenrec ecaudatus. The sequence goes on along the minus strand of NC_134537.1, from coordinate 85,964,316 downwards.
TGTTGAAGGGAAATCTTCCCAATGGACAGAAATTTGAGCAGTGCACCTGGCCATTCAGCTTGCCTGCTAGGAAAAGTGGCCAGATGTGAGATTGTATACTGCTTCATGGACTGTGGCTACTGGCTTGACTGCATCCAGGGTCAGTGAATTGGAAGGAACATGACTGGAAAATTGGTGACAAGGAGGTGTGGGGAAGAGGTATGTGTATAGATCTCTCTCAATGGGCCAGGAAAGTAAAGGTAATTGTATCTCACGTGAATGCTCACCAAAGAGTTACCTCTGAAGAGGAGGACTTTAACAATCAAGTGGATAAGATGACATGCGCTGTGGAAACTGGTCCTCCTCTTTCCTCTGCCACTCCTGTCATTGCCCAATGGGCACATGAACAAAGTTGACATGGTGACTTGGATAGAGCGTATGCCTGGGCACAGTAACATGGACTTCCACTCACCAAGGCTGACTTGGACACTGCTGAGTGCCCTCTCTGCTAGCAGCAGAAGCCAACATTGAGTCCAAGATATGTGACCATTCCTCAGGGAGCTCAACCAGCAACCTGGTGGCAAGCTGATTACACAGGACCACTTCCGTCATGGAGGGGACAGCGTTATGTTCTTACTGGAATAGACACCTACTCTGGATATGGATTTGCCTTCCCTGCAGGCAATGCTTCTGCCAAAACTACCATTCATGGACGTACAGAATGCCTCATGCACCGGCATGGTATCCCACATAGCATTGCTTCAGATCAAGGAACTCACTATACAGCAAATACAGTGTGGCAATGGGCCCATTCCCATGGAATCCACTGGTTGTATCATGTTCCTCATCATCCTGAAGCAGCTGGCCTGATAGAACAATGGAATGGGCTCCTAAAGACATAATTATGGTGCCAGCTAGGTGGCAACAACTTGCGGGGCTGGGGCAATGTTCTCCAGGAAGTTGTATACGCTCTAAACCAGCGGCCAATATATGGTGCTGTGTCACCAATAGCCAGGATTCATGGGTCCAGGAACCAGGGGGTGAAAGCTGGAGTGGCACCACTCACTTTTACTCCTAGTGATCCACTTGCAGCATTTTTGCTTCCTGTCCCACAACCATATGCATTTCAGGCCTGGAGGTCCTAGTACCAAAGGAAGGAACTCTTCCACCTGGAAATACAGCACAGATTCCACTGAACTGGTAGCTGAGAATGCCCCCTGGTCACTTTGGGCTTCTCATGCCTTTGGATCAACAGGTCAGGAAGGGTGTCACTGTACTGAGTGGTGTGATTGATCCTGATTACCAAGTAAATTGGACTGGTGCTACATAATGGAGCTAAAGAAAAATGTCTAGAATCCAGGAGATCCCATAGGCGATCTCTTAGTACTACCATGCCCTGCAATTAAAGTAAATGGTAAACTACAGCAACCTAATCCTGACAGGACTTATAATGACCCAGAACCCTCAAGAATGAAGGTCTGGGTTACCCCAACAGGCAAAGAATAACAGCAAGTTGAGGTGCTGGCTGAGGGCAAAGGTAGAATGCGAAATAGAAGAAGGTAGTTCTACCTATCAGTTACGACCACATGATCAATTGCAAAACCGAGGTTTGTGATGGTCAGTTTATCTTCTTTATATGTTCTTATTGAATATCTTACCTTTGTTCATGTATGATGTACCAGATACAATTAAATTCAGTGTGTTTTCATTTAAATCTATGATAGATGTAATGTTAGGTGTATATAGCTAAAGAATTGTATACAGGTGCTAAGTTGGCAAGGGGTGGACTGTGACAGGTAGGTTTATTGTGCCAACCTGGCAAATAGGAACATGTGGGATTAATCAGGTCACAATTTGATTGAAGGTCAAAGAGATAAATGATTCTGGCAGGCACGGGCCCCTCTCTTGCTCTCTGGTGATCAGAGCGTGCTGGAGCATACTAGAGCATGCATACTACACTACCACTATAGCTCGTTCTCTGCCTCAACCTGTGAGCTACACTACCTGTGGGCCAATTCATGGATTGTGTTACTTAAAGCTTCTTTGCCTTCACTTCAAGATTTCTTTGCCTCACTGCTGGTGTATACATTGCTTGAACTTAAGGCTGGTGGATTCCGTCTCCTTGCATTGCTTGTGTTTGATATCCCATCTGGGACTAATTCACTAAGCTCCCAAGCTACTGAGTGTTGGAACCCACCCTGCTGCCTGCTTCCTGTGGGCAGTCTCTGCTTGCCTTGTCCCAGGGAGGATTCTGCTGTCTGCTTCCTTGACCTTAGACCTGGCAGGCCATGTGAGTTGAAGGACTTGAGTCTATTAACTGTTTCACGGAACTGGATTGAACTAAACCATCTGTACTGCTGTGTGGACAAATTAGCTGTTATATTCCTTCACGCAGTATAAACCCATCCATATATATGTATATATATATATAAATCATAAGTGTCCTTCATTTAGTTTCTCTAGAGAACCCTGCCTAATACAACCCTCAATTACACAACTACCCCCTAGGACCCATCCAGATGTGGGCTGGATCCCACATATAGGTATAAAAAAAGGAACTATGCTTGTAATATTTATTCATTTCATAAAACTCATTATACATTTGGTGAAATATTATATTTTTATATTCTGTGTTTGTTACATCAGGAAACAAACATATAATGTAAAGAGAAAAAGTGCCAAACAACCAGGGCATGACACTGTTATTCATTGCAGCTTTGTGTTAAGCCACAAATTCTCATGAAATATTGAGTGAATTATGAAATTCCTGAAAGTATTATAAAGCTAAACATATTATCAGAACAATTTCTATAAGTTCAGCAGAAAGAGGTTTTTCAAAAATGGACATAATATGTTCAGAGACAAGAAGTCGCCTGTTTCTAATACATCAATCCCAACACCTATTGCCTAATTGGCCTATCTCCAAGGAATGGGATCCTACTCCTATCATGGAAAGATGGCTAAGGATAAATCACACAGTTAATGATGTTTGTCTCAAAGCAAAAATTATTGCAAGTGAGAATGCCAATTAAGAAGCAATATGGAAATACCTTATTAACAGCTTTATTGTTTTTTGTCGAGCATTATTTAATTTTTTCATTAATATTTTAAAACTTTCTTATAATCTAGTTTTATGTACTCTTTCATTGTTCTTATTTAAGTATTAACTGTATGAAATAATAAACTACTTTTTGGTCTATTTTTTTATATGCCCTTAAAATGGGCAGTAGAGCAGTGAACTGGTTGTTAAATTATTTGAATCCCACCACTGGATCCTTGCCTTATACTGGTATCCTAGAATTCCCAGTCTGCAAGAAATAGGGAAAATCACACTTTCGGCCATCAAGGTGGCTACCAGCTTATTTCTTTTCTTGGACTTCAGGTTGTGATTTCTCTTGCCTCCCGAGGAATACAACTCCAGGCCTTAGCTCAGGAGGCATTTTAGGGGAACTGAAAATCAACCACCAATATATTTGTTTCAGTTTCCTAATTTGTAAAGTCTAGAGTGAAACACTCTATCTTGATTTGACCTTATTTTAGATGGAGAATTGAGCATATAAATCCTTCCTACGCTTTTACTCCTTGACTTTTGCTAATATCATTTGGGATTTAAAAATCAGGATGACTGGCCTTAATTTATTGTATTAAATGACCAGCTTCCCTCTTACGGTGGAACTGCTCCCATGTTATGTTACATAACAAAACATAACATAACATGAACACTCATGATTGTTCTAGATTTCCAGAGATGGAGCACTAGTAGTGATGAAGGAGATGAAGATATTTTCAAGGCTGCAAATTTTCTTCCACATGGGTGATGAGTGAAAAACAAGAAGAGGAAAAGTGGGGAGAGGAAGTGGCATAATCAAAAAGGCAATCCTTGCAGGTTTTTCTAAGAGTTATCGCTGTCTCAGTGCTATTTCTAGGTTTTTCCTCATAGCATTACATGAAATTATCGTATTCACTTACTTTTTTATTTTCTTAACATCGTTATTGGTTAAAAGAGAGGTCCCATAAGGGCAGAGACTTTGCTTTGCTACCTGTTGTGTTCTTAGCACCTTCGACAGAGGAGTGTCGAAGGCTACGATCCTTGATCTTCATAAGCAAGTACTTCAAGTCTTCCATGCTTTCCGCAAGCAAGTTAGTGTCATCTCCATATCACAGGTTATTGGTAAACCTTCTGCTAATCCTGATGTGGAATTCTTCTTTCTATACTTCAGTTTCTCATATTACTTTCCCAGCATACGTACTGACTAAGTTTGGTAAAAAAGTATAATCCTGAAACACACCTTTCCTGATTTTCAGCCATGTTCCCTTGTTCTGTTTGAATGACGGCCTCTTGGACCATGTACAGCTTCCCCAGGAACACAATGAAGAATTCTGGAATTCCCATTCTTCTCAATGTTTTCCATGGAGTAATGCTCCACACAATCGAATGCCTTAGCATAGTCAATAAAACACAAATACACATCTTTCTGGCATTCTTTACTTTCAGCCAAGATCCGTCTGACATCAACAGTGATATCTTTCATGCCACATTCTCCTTGGAATCCGGCTGGAATTTCTCCAAACTTGCTGTTGTACTACTGCAACTGTTGTGGTATGATCTTACTTGCATGTGAAGCTAAAGAGATCGTTCGATAATTTCTGCGTTCTATGAGGTCACCTTTCTTCGGAATGAACAGATATGGATCTCTTGTGGTCAGTCGGTCTTTATTATGATGGTATAATACTGCAATGATATTCTGCATTCATTAGAACTCATGGAACTTTGCAGCATTTTTAAAATTGAACCTCAGTGCCTGCTAATTTTTAAAAACACATTTAATAAGTCAGAGGACTCAAAGGGAATGCAGGTTGTGAAAGAATCTAGCTGTATTTTAAGTGTGTAAAATAGTCTCGCTGATGGAGGTGGGAGGAAAGGTGCTAACCTAATTGATTTTGGAAATGAGTGGATATTGTAAGATAATAGGTCAAAGAGCAATCATGTGTACTGTAGTACTCTATTGGGTTCAATTGTTTACCACAAGGGTTCCCAAATCCACTGGCGTGGAGTTAAATTCTAACTCATAGAGATCCTATAAGACAGAGTAGAACTGCTCTTAGGGTTTCTGAAACTGTAAATCTTTATGGGAGCAGGCAGCCTCAGCTTTCTCCTTTCAGACTAGCTGGTGAGTTTGAACTGCCAACTTGTGTTTATTAGTCTGATTCTTAATCCATTGAACTGAAGGCTGCGATCCTTGATCTTTGTCAGCAAGTGCTTCAAGTCCTCCTCACATTCAGCAAGCAAGGTTGTGTTAGCTGCATATCACAAGTTGTTAATAAACCTTCCTTCAATTCTGATGCTTCATTCTTCTTCAAATTGCTCAGATTCTCTAATTTTTTGCTTAGCATATAGCTGGAGTCCATGGCGAGAGGAGCTTTGTCTCTGGTGTGGGTGCTAACTTGTGAATTGGTGATGTGTTGAGGGACTAGAGAACAAAGTTAACTGAAAGCAAAACAATAAGTTAATACTATATATTACATATACCAACAGATGGAGAAGTCCTGATTAAGATTAGTTACAAGAATAGTACACAACTTTGTTTTAAAGAGGGAGGAGGTGTAGGCATAGCAGAACACAGAGCACCAACAATATCAACAAAAGAACAGCCAGGCTGTAGACCTTGTCCTGGGGGACAATCAGGGCTGTGTGGAACAAAGGTATTTTGAACAGTTGGGAACAGTGTCTGGTAGTGAGTTGTTTAATCACTTTGCGGTCTTTTAGGATGTCAGGGTATGGTTGAGATTAAGGCTAGGTAAATGATTTTGGTGTCTGGTCTGGCTTTGAGTCCTGTATTCTTATGATTTAGGTTAATTGTCTTAAAGGACTAGTCCCTCTGGAGGATCAGGTCATAGGGGACAGGGTTTGCTCATTTGGGATGTGGAGGTGACCAAGTAGGGGTGGAGGAGTGGGATCAATACCTGCCACCTACCTAGGTTGTCTAAGAGGGAGCAATGAAGTCATAGCCTACTCAGGGGGCAGGTTGCTTATCTGAGTAGATTGGGGTGCAGACCAGGGGCTGGTGTCTTGGGACAGCTGGTGAATAGTTGGGTCTAGCCAGTATATCAGTGGAGAGCAGCTTCTAGACCCTGAAACTTAATCTTTGTCTCATGCCCAAACTCCCTGCCTAGGTTATGTAAAACTGTTGTTGCAGTTTCTATCTGTATTGTTGTGCTAACACCTTGCTAATGGGCCAGATGGGTGTTATCTGCTAACCCAAAAATCATGGGAATGGCATAGTTTATGGGTATCTTAAGATGGAGGGTTATTCAGAACTGTACCCTAGGGAAGGAGGATTCATTTTGCCCAGTGGGGCTGGAGCTCTTCCGGCTTATGTGGAGTGTCAGTTTATTTATGCCTATTCCAGGTTGGCCTGTCAAGCAATCCCCATGTGGTTCAGAAGGCTGAACTATCCCTGCTATTGGGGAGGTAGGCCTGTGAGGGTATCAGACAGGAGCTCCCTTGGCTTGGGCTAAGAGCCATGCCTATTTGAGATTATATTTGACCAAGTATGGTCCCATAGCACTCTGTCCCTGCAGCTCATCTGGTTAGCCTCCCTAGCTAGCTCCTGGACATGGAAAAATTAGTCAGAAGAGTTGGGGCTCTGTGTTCCTCTGGCTTATGCTGAGGGTCAATGCAGAGCCTATCGGCAGGCATGTTGCTCCTTTATTTGAATAAGTTTGTGCCTACTTATTTTTATGGTGAGGATCTTTAGGTCTGGAAGTATCAGTTTTCTCTCTCCGTGACCCCTCAGCTGGTTTCGTGGAGTCCCTCCTCTGTGTGTTACTTGGTCAACATCTTGCTCTGACTCTTCCATGTTCTTTGTTGCTTCCAGCATTGTTCAATATTATGTCCAAAGGGTCTTTCGATATTGTAACTTGAGGCTTGTTTTTCCTTTAGTTCTTTTAGTTTAAGATATGCTGAGTGCATTCTTCTTTTTTGTTTTTCTAACTCTGCACGTTTCATCATAGTATTTTACTTTGTCTTCTCCACCCTTTGAAAATTTCTGTCCAACTCTTTGACTTCATTTCTTCCATGTCTTTGTATTATTATGAGCAAGTTTCAGAGTCTCTTGATGTTCTAATGCCTTCTCACAAATGATCAGTTCTTCTGTCACCACTTGTCTGTCATTTCATCATCCAGTGGTGGCTTGTGTGTGGCTGTGATGGTGGAAGATATGTCACTGATAGTTTAAATACCAGTATGGCCTTTCAAACTGTACAGGTTTCAGCAGAGCTTCAAGACTAAGAAATGTCTATGGAAAAGGCATAGGCTGACTTATTACTAGCAGTGGAACATTTTCAGTTACTGAAAGTCTCATGAGTAGCAGTAGCTTAGTGTCCGAGAGTAGATGCAAGGCACTCAAATTATGATTGTCAAGGCAGTCATAGTGATGTGGATGGAGAAAAGCTTTCAGGACCTTCATTTACTGACGAGGCACAACTAAATAAAGAGAAGAAACAGCTGCAAACATCTATTAATAATAGGAAGTTTAGAATGTATGAAATATGAACCTAGGAAAATTAGAACTCATTAAAAATGAAATGGAATGAATAAAGATAGATATCATAGACACTAGTGAACTAAAATAAATGGACATGTTGAATAAGACAGCCATGTGGTTTACTGTGCTGGGAATTACAAATTCCAAGGACTGGCATTGCATTCATAGTCAAAAAGGACATTTCAAGATCTATCTTGAAGTACAGTGCTGTCTGTGATAGGCTATTATTTAATGACATACAAGGATATCCAGTCAATACAATTATTATTCAAATTTATATCCAACCACTGAAAATGGGGTTGAAGAAATTAAAGTTGTTTACCAATTTTTTTAGTCTTAAATTGATTGAATATGCAATCAAGATGATATCATTGTCAATTATAATTCAAGGGTTAGAAACAAAGAGGAGGTAACAGTAGCTGGAAAACATGGCCTTGGTTATAGAAATGAAGGTGGAGATTGGATGAGAGAATTATGTATGACCAATGACTTCTTCATTGAAAATACCCTTTTTCAACATCACAAACAGCTAACGTACACATGGACTTCTCCAGATGGAATATACAGAAATCAAATTGTTTACATCCATGGGAAGATGATGGGGAAGGCTCAATATCAGCAACTAACATGGGACTGGAATATAACAGTGGGTCAGACCATCAATTACTCATCTGTGAGTTCAGGTTGAAGTTGAAGAAAATTAACACAAGTTCATGAGATCTGATATTTGACCTGAAGTTGTCTGTGGTGAATGGATTTATTATTCTATTCTGTTTCCCTGGTCTGAGTATTGATCATTGTACCAGAACTCGGCTATTTTAATTACTGGGGCTGTGTAACAGGTTTGGAGTTTGGGATGTGATAAGTCTCCTATGTTTTTCTTAATAAGTTATTTGTCTATCCTGGGTCTTTTCCCTCTCCATATAAATCCAGGAATCTTTACAATCCTTGGCTCACACAGGCTGTTGCGCTTTATCTAGGTGGACTTAAACTGACACTTCATTTAGATGACTGCTTATTTTAAGACAAGCCTTAAAGACTCCAGACATTATTCTTTCTACCCAGGCACCATCTGCTTTCTTCACTTTGATATAGTACCCATATCTTCAGTGATCTTTTCATTAGAGTAAGAATCAAATAGAGTCATCATAGGAGCTAATTGTTCTGAGATCAGTGATTTGGTTAAGCGTGAACTCAAAATCCACTCATGTAATTATGGTTTATATATGTCCCTGATTCAATTTAGCCACATACTTATCATCTTATTGAGGACATTATATTTTCCAATGATAGAGAATTTAAAGTACTGTTGAAAAAGGGAAGTATACATATATTTCTCTCCTGTTTAATCAATTTACAATTCTAGTTTTTTAGTATTTTCTGTTTTCTTTTTTCAAAATTTAATTCCTCATTTTATTGGAGCTCTTACAGATGTCATAACAATCCATAATTCCAATAGTTCAAACATAATTCTACAATTGTTAATAGCATCAGTTTAAAAACACTTTCTTCTTGAGCTCTTTGATATCAGCTCCCGTTTATCACCTCCCTCCTCCACCCTTCCCCCCCAGGAACCCTTGTTGGTATTATGTATATTATTTTTAATATTTTCATATTATTTATACATATGCCCACAATTCTGTTATTGGCTCCCTTTAAGTGGAGTTTTACAGTCCTCATTGCTCTCAGTTTCCTCTCCCTGACCTTCCGTCGCCCTCCCCATCCCCCAGGCTTCCTGTATCCTCAAGGAATCATTACCCCCTGTTGCTGCTTCTGTAGGATCATCTATCCTGGCATGCCTGCATCAAACGATCTTACTTATACGCCTGAACATACGTAGGTCTACCAGTATTAATGAGGTGAAACCTAAGTCTTAATAATGAGGGAAGAACATGTTAAAGAACCAGAGGATAGTTATAAGTTTCATAAGTGCTCTACTGAGGCCTGACTTCCTCATCCACACCCCCCTCCTCCTGAAGCCCCTCTATTTAAGCCTGCCCAATTGTATTGCAGGTGTGGTTGGGGGCTCCACTTTGTCCACTCTCATTCACATCCATTTGATTGCTTGCTTTTGAACTTCTGATACCTATTCCGGTTGACATCTCATGATCACACAGGCTGGTGTGCTTCTTCCATGTGGGCTTTGTTGCTTCCCTGTTCAATGGCCACTTTTTTTACTACAAGCCTTTAAGACACCATTAACTTTCTTCACCACATTTGCTTATTCACCCATTTTGTCTTCAGTGATCGTATTGGGAAGGTGAATGTCATAAGGCGTCACATTATTAGAACAAACCATTCTTGTACTTAGGTGAGATCTTAGTAGAGGCCAAAGTCCATCTGTTTCCTTTTTGAATTTACATATATATACATGTATGTAAAATACATCTATATTTATAGAATTATGTATTTACATAAGTTTATATCTATATTTATACCTTATGCATACATATATATTGATTTTTCTTCTTTCTTTCTGCCCCACTATTATGCTTAACCCTTGTTCACCTCTCAGTAATTCTTTTCAGACACTTTTAAGTTGATCTAACCTGATCAGGTACACTATACTCTCCTCACTGTCAATTTTATAACCCTTATTATTCCCCTGTCCCTGTCATTATTGGCTCACCACTCACCTCCCCCTGTCTCCTCCCCTCCCATGGTACCTCACTACCACCACCACACTGCCAGTCTCCTTGTCTTGTCTATCTTATAGAGCGTGTTAGTCCAGGTAGACTAGAGAAACAAATTCATAGAAACCCATATGTGGATAGGAGATAGTTTTATGTAATGTATAAATGTACATCTAGAAAGCATCCCAATCCAGTCCAGTCCAAGCCCATAAGTCTAATATTAGCCCATATGTCCTATACCAATCTTTAAATTCTTCTTCAGACTCATGGAACTAATGCAATGATGCCGAGTGCAGGATGATCCCAGGCCAGTGGGTAAAAGTCTTTGGATCAAGTGGCATAGTAAGCATCTCAGCGCTGGTAGGGGTCTCTATGTGGATTCTCCATGTCCACGGTTCTGGCTGCATCAGGGTAGGTCCACATGGCTTCTCCAACTCAGGGCACTAGCATAGTTCTATTTGTTTTGTCAGCTGCAATGTCTCACAGGGAGTAAGCAGAGAGTCTCTTCTGCCTCCAAGGAGGAAAAACCAGATTTCCCAGAATCTCAGGAGAAGGCCATGCCCACACAGAGGCCTCATTGGCTATGATCTGATTGACAAACTAGACTCCACCTCTTCGCTCTTAATCTTCTCAAGTCCAAAATTGACATGAGCTTATGTAACTAACACATATAGAGAGACACCAAGATAATAATAATAAAGAAAGGCCATGTAAATAGTTCAAAGTCTAACTGATGTCCTGCAGGATCTGTTATAATCCTTCAACCCAATCCCCTTTTCTTTCAGGGTTCTATATCCCAGGACCTGCTTACCTAACACCACTTACACTCTTTCAGTCCTCACCCTTCATGTCAGACAGGCACTCTCCTTATAGGTACCTATTGCTCTTCCTACAGTCAGGGAGGGAGTGATCCAGTGCCCCCTTACCACCCCACTACACCTTTAGACTTTCAGTGTGGCCTGCTAGTGAATAATCCCCAACCAGTTCAAGTAAAGTGCCAAGTGTTGTCCCCAGAGTCAGAAGCCTACTGTCGGGATTTCTTGGGGACTTCGAGACTTGGCTTCCATTGCTGGTCTGTTGCACTCTCTTCTTGGTTTACCCCCATGTGTGTGCATTAGACCAGCCACTCTTCCTGAACTGTGTTTTTAGGACCGTCCTCTACAGCGCTGTCATCTCGGGACAGGCCGCACATCTTGAGCTGAGGCTGGCACTGCGGTCATCTCTGGCAATGAGCTGCTCCATGCAGGAACTCCGTCGCCAAGGATTGGCACTCGGGAATGAAATTTACACTCCAGTTCCTGTGGAGACATGCCCAATACCTTCCCTTGGATGAATTAGTGCCCTGGTCTCACATTACCATCTTTTTTCTTTCCCCCACCCTTCTATGTGCCTTAAAGGCATATTAGAAGGATGGAAAGGATGTCTTTCAGCACAGGTGCTATCTCCGTCTATCTCTATCTCTCAATATGATTTATCTTATCTTATTACTTTTTTTTTGTTTCATGACATATGCATTATTAGGATTGGTCTGGTTCATACCAGAGTATCTGGTCTTCAGTCCAGGAATTGTGTGTTGTGTGCATACTCCCTTAGGCCCATTCTACTGTTTGGACTTACCTTAGTGGGCACATGCTGTACTTGACCTTTCGTGCTTGACTAACTTCACTCAGCATAATATCCTACAACTCTTTTCAGGAGATATGGTGTTTCATCATTTCATTGCTATTTTTTAGGGGTGTGTAGTATGCCATTGTGTGTATATACCAGAGTTTTAAAAATCCATTCATCTATTGATGGAAATTTAGCCTGTTTCCTGGGTTTTGAGATAGTGAACTTTGCAGCAATGAACATTGGAGAACAGATGACTGGTTATGGTCTGTTTCTTCATTGTTCTGGATATATGCCCTGTAGTGGAATTGCTGTGTTGTAAGGTATCTCAGTTTCCAACTGTGTTAGGTATTGCCAAATCACTTTCCACAGCAGCTGTACATATCTACAATACCACCAGCAGTGAATAAGAGTTCCTGTCTCACCATACTCCTTCCAGCATGTTTTGCTTTTTGTTTTTTTTTTTGTTAATTGGACTATCTTTGTGGGTGTTAGGTGGTATCTCACGGTTGTTTTATTTTGCATTTCCCCAGTGGCTAATGATTGGGAATATTTTCTCATATGTTTATTGGCTATTCAGGTTTATCCTTTGTGAATCTTCTGTTCAAGTCTTTTGCCCACCTCCTCAGTGGGCTATTCAATTTTCCTTGTTATAGGATGCTGGATTATATATATTTAATAATAAACCCTTTATCTGGTACTAAAAATCTTTTCCAGTCTGTGGGCTCACTTATTATTCTCTTTCTGAAGTCTTTCAATGTACACAAGTGTTTCATCTTTAGTATGTCCCACCCATCTAGTCTATCTGAGCATATCCTTCCTTAATACAGACAGCACATGTATTCTCTACTCTAAGGTTCTTAGCTTTGTCCCAATTTTTTTCATTGATAATCCTGATAGTGTGGGGTTTTACCTTGAGGTCGGTGGTCTACCTTGAATCTGTTCTTGTTTATGGATTGAGGTAAGGATCTTGCTTCATTTTTCTGCAGGTTAATACCCGGTTTTTCCAGCACCATCTATTTATTTAACAGGGCATTTTATTCCCATTTGATATTTTTTGGCCCCTTATCAAAGATCAGTTGTCTGTCTGCTGCTAATTTTCTTTCAGGATTTTCTGTTCTTATCCATTGGTTTCTTTATACCAGTACCATGCTGTTTTGACCACTGTGACTGTATAATAAGTTTTGAAATCCAATCATTCTAGCCCACCCAAAGTTAGGGTAAAAACTTGAGAACAGATGAATCCATTTTTGGTTATTTTTTTGGGGAAATTGATTTGGAATTGGATTGCATTGCATCTCAACAGATTAGCTTTGGGGTCCGGGGTGCTACTGTATTTTGGCTGTTGATTTCTTTGTTGTCTTGCTCTGGTATCCCGAATTATTCAATTGTTGTTCTTCTTTGTTGTGTTGCTCATTGATCTTAGGTTTTCTTCAGCTTCTTTGATTGTCTTTCACATTTGTTGAATTCTGCCTTACTATCTTCAAATTCACTGATACGATTCTCTACCTCTTCCAGCCTGTTTGTAAGATCCTTTACCATTCTCTTCATTATTGTCACATTCCTTAACTCTTGTGTTTCCCTTCAGAGAGTGGATTCTAGATTTTCTATTTTTTCATATTTTTTCTTTACCAATTCCCTTATATCTTGAATGACTCTAAGAAAAATTCTGAAGATTTCTTTCCGTGGTGGTTGAAAGTCTCCTCTTCTATATATGTCTCTAAGTTCAGCTCCTTTTCAGACATTGTGTGTTGTTTCTCTTGCTTTTTTTGTAGTGACTGCTGATATGGAAAGTAGTTTAAGAGACATGTTGGTGTCACTGCGTTTGCTTGTTCTCTGTGATGTGTCAGCCCAGTGAACAGGTCTGGTCAGGTCCATGTGCAGCTCAAGCAGCAGTGCGGTGTGGGTTGGGGTAGCTGGGGATGCAAGCAGCAAGGTGGGCCACTGCCACAGGTCACTGGCTGCACTGGCTACATGGTCAGCTCAGTTTGTGATGATCAGGGCCTGCTAGCCAATGACTTCAGGATGCATCAGCTGCATTGATGGAGGTGCGAGACTGGTCGCATTTCTGAGTCCTAGACAGCAGAAATGGCCTTTGCCATGTGGGCTGTGCTGTCTAGATTCATGGTCCATTCAGGTTCCACAGGCAGTGGGAGTGGGTGGGTTTGGGAAGCGCAGTATGCCAGAGACGTTGATCACCAGCAGACATCAGTGGCCACTGGCAGCAAGGGCAGCAGAATGTGAGTGGCAGCGGGGGGCCTGTGGGTACAAGCCATGGTAGGTGGGTCCTGCAAACCATGAGCTGTGGCGTGTGAGTCCTGTGGGGCTGCAAGCAGGTTGCCAAGGTGGGTTATGGAAGTGGTGGTTTGAGAGAAATGGGGAGCTAATAATAATAAGTATGAAAAAGAAGACAAAGTTATAAAATTGATTATTGTGATGATTGTACAAGTCTTTAAAAATTAATTAATTTTTCAAGAAAAAATTTAAACAGTTTTATTGACATAGAATTCACATATCATACATGTGTTAGTCCGGGTAGACTAGAACAACAAATCCAGGAAGACTCTTATTTGTATAAAAAAGAGGTTTATATACAAGAGCAATTGAATATTGAGAAAGCATCCCAGCCTAATCCAGATTAAGTCCATAAATCCAATTTTACCCCATATGTTGAATACCAATCTATCTTCAGACTCATGAATGATATGCAATGATGCCAAAAGTAGAAATATACCAGGTTTGTGTGTGGGAAGGCTTGTGGATCCAATGGCATTGTAAGCATCTCATCGCTGGTGGGGTTCTCCATGTGACTTCTCCAGATGAGGGCACTAGCATAGCTCCACGTGTCTTGTGAGTTGTTATGTTTCCCAGGGAGTCTGCCTGTGTCCTGACTCGAGTGAGTTATTTATCTCTTCAGTGCCTCCAAATGAGGTTATCACGCCAGGACCTGAATGACAGACTCGACCCCACTCCTTCATTCTGAATCCTCAAACTGACACCAGATTATGTAACTACCACAATACATTTCAATGGTTTAATCAAATTAAAGTGGTGTGCATTTGTCACAATCAATTTGTCACAATAAAATTTACTCATTATTATTAGTTTCCCATTTAGCTCCAATCTCTCCTGCAATTACTCTAATAACTATTAATCTAACTACTGTCTCTATAGATAACCCCATTCTGGATTTCATATAAAGAAAAACATAAAATCAAAATACAAAAACTTAAAAAACAATAACAAAGTAAACCAGGGGGAAATCTTAATTGAAGAGAAAATGGAAAATATTAAAAATTAGAACATATTTAAAATATGTCAAAAGGAAGATCAAATGATAAGGTGTTAAATTTAACCTATCTACATCTGCACTTTCCAATTAACTCTGTATGACAACATGGCTATTCACATCCCTGGTCTATGGTCAGAGGAGATTCCCTGAAGGTTTAATCCATGTATATTTCCCCTTCGCTTTTATTTTTAAATGGAGACATTTTAAAATGAGTCAAAGGAAGTTCAAATGATAAGATTTAATTTTTAATCTAAATACAGTCATCATAATTGATTTCACAGTGTGTTCTATCCCATATGCAGGCTATTTGAATCCCTTGACTGTGGTCACCAGGAATTTTCCAGAGGCTCAATCTATGTGTGGACACTAAATGGATTTTGGGCTTCCACTATTGTCCATTGCCATTGGGAAACCAGGTGTTCACAATTTAAGCTCTGATACTGCCTTCACCGTTAGATTTGGATCATACAGGCTGATGTCCCTCTTCCATGTCAAACTCACCTCAATGTGTTTAACTCACTTAATTATATAATTTGTGAATTAATATGTCAATAAAACTGTTCGAAAAGTCATAGGGTTGGGATCTGGATAGAACTGTGTTGTGTTTATGGATTGCTTTGGATAGTAATCAGATTTACTTTGCTTTGGATAGTAATCAGATTTACACAATGTCAGCCTTCTTATCCATGAACATGGACTCTTTTTCCATTTATGCAGGTATTTGTCTTGTTTTGTTTCTTGTAGTAATGCTCTGTAGTTTATTTTGCATAAGACTTTAATTTCTCACTTAGGTTTATTCCTAACTATTTATTTTTGTGTGTGGTATTTTGAAATGATATTGTTTTCATTATTTATTTTTCAGAGTTTTCTTCACTAGCATACAGGGATTGTATTGATTTTCATATGATAATCTTATTCCCTGCCATGTTGCTGAATAATTTGATATTTCCAACATTTTTCTTTTTTATATATTTTTCTTATCTTGTCTTTAGGTTTTCTACATACAGAATCACATATTCTCCAAATAGTGAAAGTTTCACTTCTTTGCCAATTTGGACTCCTTTGATTGATTGATTGATTGATTGATTTTTTTTTGGCCTAAAAGCTTCTGGCTAAGACTTCAAACACAAAGCTGAATAAGAGTATTGATAAGAATTATTTTCTGACTCACATTCCCAAGAGGAATGTTTTCATTTTCTCTCCATTGAGTGAGATATTCAGCCATTGGCTTTGCATATATGGCCTTTATTGTGTTAAGAAATTCCACCTCTATTCCTAAGTTGAGTTTTTAAAAAAAATCAGGAATGAGTGTTAGGCATTGTCAAATACCTTTTCTGCATCAATTGATGTGATCAAATGGTTCTTTATGTCTTGTTTATACAGTAGATTGCCTTGTTTTACTAACACACAACCATTTTTTCATCCATGATAAAATCTCACATATGCATATACATGTGCGTATGTGTGTACCTTAAAAAAAACGGGAATTTTTTTCAAAGCTATGTATTTATTTTTTTCTACAAAACAACCTTTTCACCTTCAAAGTACTTTCCATTACACTTAATACATTTGTCAAATCTGCAAGTCCATTCTTGGAAAAATGTGTAAAATTCATCTGTTTGGATGGCTGACAGCATCTTTGTGGTAGCTACATAATCTGGTTTCAATTTGGGATTTGAGAGGATAAAGAGTGGAGAGATGGAGTCTAGTCTGTGAATCAGGTGATAGTCAATGAGGCCTCTGTGTGGGCAAGGCCTTCCCCTGAGGATTCTGGGAATTCCTGTATTTCCTCATTGGAGGTGGAAGAGAAACTCTCTCTCTGCTTACTCCCTGAGAAATGCTCTACTGACAAGACATATGGCACTACATTGATAGTGCCCTGAGAACTGGAGGCGCCACATGGAGACCCCTGCCAGCACTGAGATGCTACTGCCACTGGATCCACAAGACTTTGCACCCACTGGCCCATGATCTTCCTGCATTCAGCATCATTGCACGTGTTCCGTGAGTCTGAAGGGGACTTTATAGATTGGTATAGGACATATGGGGCAATATCAGACTTATGGACTTGATCTAGACTGAGCTTGGATGCTTTCTCAATATTCAGTTGCACTTGTATATAAAGCACTTTCTTATACACATATGAGAATTTGTTTCTTTAGTCTACCCAGACTGACACAACCTCCTACGTTTTTTTTAACCTCCTTTATGTCATAAAATCCCTGTCCTTTCATGTCCCTCTGCATTCTCAGAAACAAAAAGAAGTCGCATAGAGCAAGGTCAGGTGAGTAAGGTGTATGGGGAAAGAGAGGCATGATGTTATTGTCAAAAGTTGGCCCATTGAGGTGCCTGCATGAGCAGGGGCATTATCGTGGTGGCAAAACCAGTCTCCCATCTAATGTAAATCAAGCCCTTTCTGTCACACATTGTTACACAATCTTTCAGAACCTCTATATAAAGCTTAATTAACAGTCTGACCTGGTGGAACGAACTCAAAATGCACTATGAGTTGACATTTTTGTCTGTTTGGGAAGCTGACAGATGTACAGAACGAGGTTTGTCATTAATCATCATTTCTTCAGTTTTGAAATGAGAAAAACCACTCTTACACTTGCGTTTTTTCCATAGTGCTGTCCTTGTAAGCTGTGTTCAACATCACAACTGTTTCTGGGGGCCTTTTTAGCAAGCAGGAAACAAAATTTCAGAGCTGCAAGCTGTTCTCTTAAATCAGTCATCACAAAAAATGAGGCCAAGTGAAACTGTTTTTATGAAAAAAAAAATCACTCTGATCAGAAAGAACCTTCCCAGGTGATGTCACTGGATGCACTAACTCATAGAGAATTGTTTGATGCTTACCTAACAGGAGAAATGCATACTACAAAAGCTCTTCTTCCTCTAGTGAAATTCCGGTATTTTGGGGGTACCCCCCCTTGTGCACACACACACGTGCACATGCATGCATACGTATACATATACACTCAATATATGTACATGTGTAAGATACATATGATATAGATACACACATATATTATTGGATTAGTTAATTTAAGATGTTTTTAAAATTTACATCTTTACAAAGAAAATATGTAGAATAAGCTAAAAAAATTAAAGAGAATATTTCACTTAATCTGGTGAGGAATTGCAGAAGTATTTTGCTTTCTGGCTGGGTACAGTGTACCTTATTGATTGTACATGACAAGATTTGGCTCTTTAAGCCCCTCTCCTTCTTCAGGGAGTCTGAATGGAACATGGAGATGCTGGGATATTCTCAGTGTGTTGGGAAATTGAGTTACGACAAAGACTCCCCAATAGCTGAGAGCCTCTCTCTTCTTCTAGTGCTGTTCCCAGAGTGGGTGGCCCAAGACTTTCTTATTCCTTAGAGGTCATATGGACCATAAGATCCACCACTCTTGCTGTAGCCAAATTCATCGTCATACCGGAAAATGAGCTTGGCAAAGTGGTCACTGAAGGCAATGCCATCCCCACCATTAAAGGTGGAAGAATGTCTTTGTTAAGGGAACAGGAAACAACCTGGTCCTCAGTGTAGCCCGAGATGACCTTTAGGGGACCATCTGATGCCTTGATGTTATCAGACTTGGCAGCTTTATCCAAAAAGCAGGTGAGATCTATGACCAACACATTGAGGGTAGAGCCATGGAAGGTCATGCCAGTGAGTTTCTCACTCAGCTCTGGACAGCCTTCTCCATAGCCTTAGAATTTCCAGTAGATGCAGGAATGATGATTTGGGTAACACCAAGACGTTCATTCCATAGTTTCCCAGAGTGGCCACCCATGATGCCAAAGCTCTCATGTATGACCTGGGCCAGGGGACCGAGCAATTGGTGGTGCAGGAGGCATTTTTTACAATCTTGAGGGAATTGTCACATTTCTCATGGCTCACACCTATCACAAATATGGGCCATCGATAGGAGGATCAGAAGTGATCACCCTTTTGGTACCAACCTTAAAATTATCCCCAGACTTCTGTAGGGTTGTGAAGAGACCAGTCAACTATACGACATACCTGGCACCAGCTTTATTCCACTTGATGTTGGCGGGATCTCACTCCTGGAAGATGGACTTCTCATTGATGATAACTTGCTGTTCTCAGTCTTAGAGGTACCATTCAACTTTCCATGGGTAGAATAATTTTGGAACATGTAGACTATTTAGTTCAGGGCAATGAAGGGGGTCTTTGCTGGAAACAATATTCAGAGTTGAAATCAGTCCTGGTGACCAGGTACCCAATTCACCAAATCCATTTACACTGACCTTCATCAACGTTTCTCCAGTGTGCAGTCAGGACTGCTTGGGAAGATACAGCTGAAGTATTTTTTGGATGAGGTTTTTCCTCCCCAATAAATAACGTAGTATTGGTTAAGAATTCAAATGATAAAGAAAAATCCATGAGTCTATACTTAATAGAAATAAATGATTGAATAAATACATAAAAAGGAAGAATACATAAAGCTTTTATGCAGAAGCTCTCCCCAAATTTTCACTTGTGTCATGTGGATGTAACGACTGAACAATCAATGAGGAAAATCAAAGAATGATGTGCTTGAATTATGGTGTTTGTGAAGAATATTGAAAATACCATAGACTACCAACAAGATGAAACAAATTTGTCTTAGAAGTACTGTCAGAATGCTCCTTACAAGAAAAATAGTTGAGACCATGCTGTGCGTGCTTAGTGTGTGTTTTCAGGAGGGACCATTACCCGGAGAAGGGCATCGTGCTTAGTAAAGTATAGGACCAGCAAAAACCCAGGAGACAGATCCTCAAGGCAGTGGCTACAACAATGAGCTTAGACAAAGCAATTATTTTGAATATGGCATAGGGTGACACAGTGTTTCCTTGTGCTGTTCAAAGAGTCACTGTGAATCAGAACAGACTTGACAGCACCTAACAACAAGAACAAAAAACAAGCAATCTAAGCTTGAAAGGTGACAGCTCAGGAATGGTTCTGAGTTGAACAAGCTAAAGAATGTTTGAGGCAAAAGCAAGAAAACGCATGTTACACTAAAGAAAAGTAAACAAAACCCAATATCATAGGTTCATCGCCTCACTTTTCCTTTTCCACACTCTGGAAAGGGCTACAATTAGTTACATTTTATGACTGAGGAAATGATGCCCCCAAAGATGGTAGCTTTCTAATGGCACAAAGTTTATGGGTGGTTATAACATAAATGGCAACCGAACCCATATAACTTGAAAACCTATATCTTTTCCTCATGTGCTAATTTTCATTTGCCAAAGAACCTTCAACTATGGTCAAGCAGGTTCTCAGTCCCAAGAAATAGCAAAACAGAGTCAGGGAGGAGTTAACAGGCAGATCTGCAGGGAGGCTGGGACTGGTCAGCCACAGCCACAGCCACAGCAGCCTAAGTTGTTCTCACAAGAAGTCCTCTATTACATGCCAAGAACCAGAGCCTTATGAAACCAGAGGTCAAATTCCAACCTATGAACCAGAGGGGAATTATGGATCATGAAAATATGGCCTCAGAGCTGGAACAACAACAGCAATAAAAAAAAGCTTGTTGTGGAATAAAGGATTAGAACAATGGAAACAAGGGTAGGGTTGGAAACAGGCTACCCAAGGGTGGTGGGGAAGTGGAGAAGGTGAAGGCTGTAACCTAAACATGCGAGGGATCTTCAGGAAGAATCAAGAGTCATTCAAAACAACGGATATAAAGGGTTCTGATTCTATACGCCATCATTCTTCCCCATCCCTATCCATCGCCATTACCACTTTGTCAAGCTGTAATAAAAAACAAAAGGAATGAGTCTGAATCTAGCAAATGTCTGGAAGTCACACGAGTGTTTTTCTTACAGGAGGGTGCGCCTGGGAGCAGAGTGGCATTTGGTGGAAGAGGATAAGAGAAGAAATACCTGGGAGAGAGGACATTAAAAATAAGATTTTTTATGGAAACAAATACAAATGCTGGATCTGAGCATGAAGGAGTTTTTCTGGTATTTCAGAAGTAGGTGATCAGTGCTTTCTAAGGGAGTACCTCCCCATGGACTTGAACTTTCAACCTTTCAGATTGTAGTTGAATGCATTAACTCATCACCCCCCACCAGGGACTCTGGACTGGAGCATATAGTATTGATCATAAAGTCAAACCAGACCCATACCTGTTGCTGTTGAGTGGATTCAGACTTATGGTGGCTCTACATCTTATAGAGTGGAACCGCCCCATAGTGTTTTATTTCTTGCCTGTCATTTTTACAGAAGCAACCAGTCAGAGTCTCTTCCCTGGAGTCACTGAGTGGGTTCAAACCACCAGCCTTGGAGTCTGTAGTCCATTGAAAACTGCTAGCAGTGTGCTAGCTTCGTTTATAACAAAGGAAGTTGTATAAAGGACCTTAAAAAGGCAAAATGATGGCTACCCCCTAACATATTTTAGAACATCCATACCAAGGCAAAAGCCCTCCAAAGGGTTGGTAATTAGGCAAGCTGGTTTTACGTGAATGCATCATTAGATAAATTTGTTTAAGCTAAAATGCTTTGGATATATTCTTAACCAGAAGGAATTGAAAATTAATACTGTCCAGTGTTGTTGGCCCAAAGAAAGTGGATTGGAGAATGGAACAAAGGAAAGCTGGGAGTCTTTTTTTTTCTCTCTGTCACTTTTTCCAGGTTGAAGATTGTATGACCGTAATATCTAGATTCATCCATTTGGCATAATTTATGCCACTTTGGACACATCAAATCCTGAAAAAGTCCTGGTAGCACAACTGCCAAGCTGCTCACCCCTAGGTTGGTGGTTCAAACCCACTGAGTGGCTTCGAGAAAGGCCTGGCAATATGCTCCCTGTCCATTACAGTGGAGCTTTCCCTTGGGTTCACTTCAAGTCAAAAACAACTCAGCAGAACCGAAAAAAAAAAAAAAATCCAGCAGACTCAGAAACCAGGTCTGATTTGTCCGGAATCCCGCCCACCTAGAGAATGGCCTTTTCAGACGCTGACCTTTTTTGCTTGTGTGGTCATTTGATAGATGGCCAGTATTTTCTCTAGGGTGGATTATAGTGTAGAATTTAGGATTGAGGCACGCCTTGTATCTCTTAATTACTTAGATGTAGAGACTCAATTTTACCACACAGATGTAGTTAGGCCTGTTGTTCTCTTTCCAAGTAAGCTTGAATCAGAAAGAGGTGTGGTGGAGATTCAGAACTTTGAAGCTGGAAGCAATTGACATTTGGATCCAGGAGAGGAAGGGGAAGTATTTGTGGTTCTTTGTATACATTGGCTCCCATAACAGGGCTTTGACTGTTTGGGTCTTACTTTCTCATCATCACACCCGCTGTATCAGCTGCACTGAGCGGGGTAAGTGGAGTCTGAAAGACATTCCTCATCCGTTGACCTCTGTCCTGACTGTTCCTAACGCAAGTCCCATGAGTGGACCCATAACTCTAGGTATTAATGATGTGGGCTGGGGATAGGGTTCACCAGATCAGCTTGCTGCTCTTACTTTGAGTATAGCATAGAGTTACTTGTTTTCTAAGACATACTGTACAAATAGGTGGCACCACTCAGAATGATTAAAACAGAATGGGGCTACCTGGGGAGAAATAAGGACATGGGTATAAGGCATTGTGAATTCTTTGTCAAAAACTTACTGGAAGATTCTCATTTGAATGGAGAATCTCTACTTCAGTGTAAGTGGGTGCCATCTTCATCCTAACATTGACTGTTTGGACTCCTCTTTGGAAACAAACGTCCATGGGGTACTTGTCACACTCCTTCAATCCCATCAATAGTGAGTTTTGATTCTTGGAGGATGTATTTGATTTAAGAAAAGAACTGAAAGTCATGATGACCTCAGTCTATAATGGCATGCGATTTGTCAAGGAATTACTATTTGAGGTAAAACAATTACAGAAACATTTCCCCCTCTCTCACTATTTCCCTCTGATTGCCATCATAGAGTCTAATATTTTCAGTTTTGGCAGCGTTAGGAGAAATAATGTAAGGCATTCCAAAAGGACTTCATGCTGAATGATATGTGGACAGTCTAAACTCAGTTTTGAATTTAGAGTATCAGTATCGTCTATTCAGGGACTATTAAAAAAAGAATGGAATTTCAAGCCAATAAAATGAGTAATGCTAACATTTATGCAATGCTTTTAAGTTTTCAGAGGGCCTTTGAAACTTGTGTGTATTGGTTACCAAATTCCATTGAGGTGATATTTGGACGTGGATATTTTTAACTCCTTCAAGCACATTTAAGATAAGGGTGTGTGTGTGTGTGTGTAATAAACTATTATTTGAGATACTTCATTGGTGTTCTGATTGAGTGAGTATGAGAAGTTATTTTTTTTCTTTTGCATGCAATCATATTTTATAGTGAAGTTATTACAAGCCTTGTATCAGCGACCAGCCTGCCTGGGTTGAAATCGTGATTCCATCCCTTATTAGCTAGTGTAGGTTAGAACCTCTTGGAACCTGTTTTCTTATTTTTAAAATGGGAAGAGTAATAGTATCGACCTCATGTATTTTTTTCTCCTAGTTTCAATTTAATTTAACAGATATACATTGCATATAGTAAGTACTTAATGGATGGTAATTGTTACTCTTTTAGTAGTAGTATTTTTCAAACCACATTATAAATAATGAATTTCAGTTTTATTTTCTTGGCAAAATAATCTTGATTTGAGACATGTAGATGTCTACTGAATAAAATGTTTGAGTTTAAAACTTTCTTAAACTTTCTATATAAGCAAAACAAACATTAAAATCCCCCAATCCTCACTGTCACTCCAGCTCATATGAGGCAATTGAAAATGCCATGGCATAGGTCAAGTATATCTCAGCGACTATGATTAAACTGTACTGTGTTAAACACATTGGTATCTGTTACTTTTCCCCTCATTGGAGCATTCTGAAAAAGCATACTTTTTAAGTTCAGCTTAAAGCTTACAGGTACTTTCCAGAGTATGTACATCCAAAGGTGCAGCCAATGCGGCACATTTCCATTGGAGAACTGTTTAGGAAACTGTGTAGGAATTTAGGGTGGGCTGAGGAGTAAAAAAATCTCTTCCGCAAGCTCTGGATATTAATTTTTGGCCAATTGGTAGAATGAAAGTTGGAACTAACAGTACTTTCTCTTTTCAGCCTAAATGCTTTCACACTTATACTAAAGCATTGTGATTAGGGACAAGTCACTTCCTTTACCTAAATAATCTTTAGTTAAGTTATTTTAATCAGTCTACATAGAAATTTTCCCATCAACGAAAAGGGAAAATGAAATCCTTAATATAATGTTGGAAAAGAGGATATATAAGTGTCATGAATAAATAAATATTCTGTGGGTATGAGCTAGAGTGCTAATTATTCTAAGAAATAAGAGTGGGTGACTTCTGAGAAGATGGCGACGGAGTGACACATACCAGAGGGACTCCACAGAATCCAGCCCAGGAGAGTTGCTTACATGGAAATTCAACACTGCTAGAATGCAGGAGGAGTATCATAAAAATAAGTAGGCACAGACCCACAAGGTTTTGAGGGGCTGGGGCTTCTGGTTTAACACAGTGGAGGCTGTCTAGGGCTTGACCTTAGCCCTGCCACTGTCTCTGCCTGAGCTGGGATCATTTGGAGGCTTCATCTCAACACAGCCACAGCTTGTTGCCACCTCAGGGCAGGGACTAAACACTTGCAGCTCCACAGGCAGGGATTGGGGTCCAGCTAAATTGCTACATTTGTTTCCCTCTCTTCTCTATATTCCCCCCACCCCCCACCGCACAGTCTCAGCAGGCTAACTTTTAAATTCGTTTTCCTCTTCTTTGTCTCTTTACTGCTCTCTCACACTCCACAGCTGACCTCCAGACCACTCCCCTTAACCTAGGGCAATTACGCTTGTGCCCCACCCAGCTAGGTGAGCACCACCCTGTGAAACTAGCCCGAGGCTTGGGAAAGCCCTGACAACCTCCACCAGGGGATACTCTGGCAACTTCTTACCAGGAAATTCCTGCCTGTGTGCCTGGGAGCCTAAGGCATCTCAGCCAACACTCGTAAACATTCCAAGCTTCTGCAACCTCCACAACCTCCACAAGACCAAAGCAGGCAACCCACCAACCTTCTGGAGCCCTCCCCTGAGAGGGAAACCACAGGAGGATAAAGTGTTAGGTTAATTCCATAGTGAAATTAGCTGTAGGCAGTTCGAAGAAGCATTCCTACAAGTCTCCCAGAGAGAGCCAGTGCTCTTCAATTCCCTGAAAAATGGCACCTGATTCCTCTAAAACAATGCAACATAAACAGCCATCAGCCCCAAGGACCTCAATGAAAAACACAGGAGAAACAAAAGACAATGGCAGAAGATGTCCTGAACATAACGAAATGCATAGAAGTAGCAGACATTGAGCTGCCACAGAAAGAAATTTTCAGACTGCTGCTTGGAGTCATACAGGATATGAGGGAAAAATACAGAAAAAGGATGAAATGATATAGGAGATAAAGGCCATACACTTAAAGGAGGAGATAACAAAAACCAATAGCAGAAAGATGGACCTCAAGAATCGACAGGAGGAAGCAGAGAACTGCATCAGTGACTTGGAGGACAGCCAAACAGACTTTAACGAACATGAACAAAATCCTAATAAGATCATCAGAGAAGCTGAAGAAAGCCTAAGAGCTATGTCTGATGCTATGAAGCGGAACAACATCAGAATTATTGGCTTACCAGAGGTAGACACAACAAAGAAGTCATCTGCAACAATAGTGAGAGAATTCTTGGAGGAAAACTTCCCTAGCTTAATGAATGAAAACCAGGCAACCATTCAGGAGGCTGAAAGAACACCAGCTAGACTGAATTCCAATAAGAAGTCACCAATGCACCTAGTAGTTAAACTATCCAACTTTGAGGAAAAGGAGAAAATCATGAGAGTAGCTAGGGCAAAACAAACAATATCATATAAAGGTTCCCAAATAAGAATATGCTCAGACTTAACAGTAGAAACTATGAAGAAGAGGAGAGAGTGGAGTAACATATTTCAAAAATTGAAGGAAAACAACGCAAACCCAAGAATACTCTACCCAGCCAAATTATCGATCAAGATAGATGGAGAAGATTCTTCCCAGACAAGGAAAAACTCAAAGAATACGTTAGAGGAAACCCAGACCTACAAAATATCCTTGCCGACCCAGTATGGGCAGAAGAACAACACTCACCAAGCAAAAATAAGAGACCACCACCTAGAACAACCTCACCCAGAGGGTAACAAAGAGAAAACAGACCCCAAGATAGCATAGGCCTAAGGATGAAAAGACGTCAAGAATGATACATATGCACACACATGCACAACACACTAATTAGAAAGGAAGGTAGGAAAACACCCAACACAAAAGGTATAAGATGGCATCACAGAGTCTACAGATGGAGATAATAACCCTGAATATCAATGGCCTGAACTCAGGCATTAAAAGACTGGACTAGCAGATGACTTAGAAAACACAACCTATATATCTGCTGCCTACAGGAGACACATCTCAAGGATACAGACAAAAATAGGGTGAGAATCAAAGGCTGGAGAAAGGTATACCAAGCAAACAGCAATTCAAAAAAAAAAAAAAAAAAAGCAGGGTTTGCAATCCTAATCTCGGATAAAATTGATCTCAAAGTGCAAATCATAAAAAGTGATAAGGAGGGACACTATATATTGCTCAAGGGAATGGTAGAAAAAGAACCACTAAGCATTGTAAACATATATTCCCAGAATGAGAGACCCGCTGAATACATCAACTAAACACTCCAAAAGATGAAAAAGAAATCACAGCCTCAACAATTATAATGGGTGACTTCAATACACTGCTCTCTGAGAAAGATAGATCACAGAAAAAGAAACTCAGCAAGGAGGCTAGAGATCTAAACACTATAATTAGACAATTTGAGCTGATAGATATTTTCAGAGCTTTTCATCCAAATACAATGAATTCACATTCTTTTCAAGACTGCATGGCACATATTCGAAGAAAGCCCACATGCTGGGGCATAAGGCGAATCTACATAAATTTAAGCACATTGAGATCATACAGACCTCTCTCTGACCACTGTGCCATAAGGCTGGAAATCAACAAAAGGAAGATAAAGAAAATAAGAGCAAACAATTGGAGGATGAATAACTCTCCACTGCAAAAGGAGTGCATACTGGCACAGATCAGAAATGAAATTAGGAAATTTCTAGAAACCAATGAGAATGAGCACACAACATACCAAAACTTATGAGACACTGCAAAGGCAGTTATCAAAAGAAGTTTCATCGCAATACATGCACACCTGAGAAAGGAAAAAAGACTCACGATTCATATGCTGGCACAAAATTTACAACCACTAGAGCAGAGTCAGCAGGACAACCCTACTAATAGCAAAAGAAAAGAAATAATAAAAATCAGGGCTGAGATTCAGAAGAGGGAAAATTAAAAAAACTACGGAAAAAAATTAATGCTGCTAAAAGTTGGTTCTTTGAAAGGATAAACAAAATTGACAGACCGCTGGCAAACCTAACCAAAGAAAGGAGGGAACAAATTTAAATAGCAAGAATAAGGGATGAAAGATGGGACATTACAACAGACCATAATTAAATCAAAGGGATAATTACACAGTACTACCAAGGATTGTACTCAGAATTAGCCGAGAACTCCTCAAAAAGAAGGACACAGTGGGAGGGCTTGCTTTACCTGACTTTAGCACATACTATACAGCCACAGTTGTCGAAACCGCATGGTATTGGTACAATGACAGATATTCAGACCACTGGAAAAGAACTGAAAACCCAGAAATAAAATAATCAGCATACAGATAACTGATCTTTGATAAGGACCCAAAAATATCCAATGGGAAGCAGATGCCCTCTTTAACAAGTGGTGCTGGAAAAAATGGATATTTACCTGCAGAAAAATGAAGCAAGACCCGTATCTCACTTCACGCACAAGAATAAACTCAAGGTGGATCACAGAACTTGAAGTTAACTCCCAAACTATTAGGGCCATCAATGAGGGAATTGGGACCAACTTGAGAACTTTGGAACAGGGAATACATAGGCTTTCAGAAATAGGGAAAGACACAAGCACAGAGGAGAAGGAGACACAAATTGACAAATGGGGTATACTGAAGATAAAACACCTGTGGACATCGAAAGAATTCACCAAGAGAGTAATAAGAGATTCCACGGACTGGGAAAACATCTTTAGCAATGACACATCAGACAAAGGCCTTATTACTAAAATCTACAATACTCAGCTAGCTTCCAAAAAGAAAAAGAAATGTATTGCCCATTTGAGAGGTGGGCAAAGGACCTGAATGGAAGTTTCACAGGGGCAGAAATCGGAATGGCCAACAAACATATAAAAAAAATGTTCCCAATCTTTAGCCATAAGAGAAATGCAAATTAAAACAACCATGAGGTACCACCTAACACCCTCAAAGGTAGCCCAATTCAAAAAAAATCAGAAAGCAACAAGCGTTGGATGGGCTGTGGGGAGACAGAAACTCTCATCCACTGCTGGTGGACCTAGAAGTCTGTACAGCCACTATGAAAATCAATCTGATGATATCTAAAACAGATGGAAATCGAGTTACTATTCAACCCATAATCCCCCTATTGGGCATATACCCAGAAGAAGCAAGAAACAAACCAAGGGCCAATATCTGTGCTCCAGTGTTCATTGCGGCAGAGTTCACAACTGCAAGGAGTTGGAAACTACCTAAATTTCCATCAACTGACGAGTGGATTATAAAGCTGTGGTACATACATATAATGGAGTACTACACATTGCTAAAAAGCTGTGATAAAGCACATCGCTGCATGGGAAGACCTGGAGGAAATCATACTAAGTGAAGTAAGCAAAACACAAAAGAACAAGTACACCATGAGTCTGCTGAAGTAAGCTTTAAAAAAAAGGCAAAAGGGGCATAGGGAAAAAACTACCATATACAAACATTCCTGGGGTGAGGACCAGGTAGTATGGCAGGGACCAGACCAAATACAGGGATACATAAGCTAGACAACTAAAAAGGAGGTGGGGAAAGGAAAAAAATAAATAAATGGGTAGTGGGGGCACAGGACACTAACCCACCGAAGGGGAGGGTTTTGTTTATATCTCCACTGGGAAAGAGAGACCAGACTTCAACCCAGTGCTCCAAGATATGAATGCAACATGCCAACGTGGAGTAGGGAACCAGAGGAGAGATCTGAGGGGCCAGCTCCAATCCCAACTACGTGGACACCAGTCCCTTCTCCCAGAAGAATTTATTTCAGAGGACAGCACTGAATCTGCAGCTCTGGGAAAGGGACATATCTGATCTGAGCACATGGGAGCAGACAAAGGGGGGGGAGGAAAGAGTGGAGCAAATCCTGGCCCACCAGGCCTTGTGGATGATGTTTCCGATTAGAGCAGGCAGTCCACAGAGAGGACAACATGGCCAGTCCCACTATGAGATATGAGGTCCCTCATTGACCTATTGCCCTATAGGGGCCAACACCGGAGACAGTGTGGGAATTGCACCCGATCCTATCCTACCACCCCGAGGCAAAACACTAAGGGGGTGCAATAGAACAGTAAGGGAATTGAGTGGTGTGGTCCTTAGGGAATGCTGAAGGTGAACTTTGGGACCAGGGTGTGGTGCTCCAACAGACTAGACTGGAAAACACTCCCAAGGGCCAACAAATAGTCCTTGAACTAACTAGAAGCTTTTTCTTTCTTGTTGTGTTTTGGGTTTTTGTCATTGCTTTGTTGTTTTGTTATATATTGTTGCTTGGTTTTGCTCTGTCTTGTTTTTGTGCATGTTATTATTTCCGCAGATCTGTCTAAATAAGATAGGCTAGATGAACAAGCTGGAGGAGAAAACAACGGGACCAACAGTTCCAGGGAGACATGGGAGAGAGGGAGGTGGGGAGAATGGTAGTGGTGTTAACATACTCAGGGTCAAGGGAACAAGTGATCCAAGTTGTGAGGAGGGTGTAGGAGGCCTGATAGGGTGTGATCAAGGGTAATGTAATGAAGATGAATTATTGTAACTCAAATGAAGACTGAGCATGACAGTGGGATGAGGAAATTCAAAGGAAATAGAGGAAAGAGCTAGGAGGCAAAGAGCATTTATAGAGGTCTAAATAAAGGCATGTACATATGCGAATATGTTTATATATGAGGATGGGGAAATAGATCTATACACATATATTTATAGGTTTAGTATTAAGGTAGCAGAAGGACATTGGGCCTCCACTCAAGTACTCCCTCAATGCAAGAATATTTTCTTCCATTAAATTGGCATTCTATGATGCTCACCTTCCCGACACAACCACGGAAGACAAAGCAGGTGAATAAGTAAATGTGGTGAAGAAAGCTGATGGTTCCCAGCTATCAAAAGATATAGTGTCTGGGGTCTTAAAAGCTTGAGGGTAAATAAGCGGTCATCTAGCTCAGAAGCAATAAAGCCCACATGGAAGAAGCACACTAGCCTGCGTGATCGTGAGGTGCCGAAGGCATCAGTTATCAGGCATCAAGGAACAAAAAAATCATATCATTGTGTTCTCACTTCCATGATAAGATCGCTGAAGCAAAATGGGTGCATAAGCAAATATGGTGAAGAAAGCTGATGGTGCCTGGCTATCAAAAGATATAGTGCCTGTGGCCTTTAAGGCTTTAAGGTAAAGAAGCGGCCATCTAGCTGAGAAGCAACAAAGCCCACATGGAAGAAGCACACCAGTCTGTGTGATCACAAGCTGCCAAAGGGATCAGGTATCAGGCATCATCAGAACAACAAAAAAATAATATCATAGTGAATAAGGAGCGGGGTGCAGAGTGGAGACCCAAAGCTCATTTGCAGGCTACTGGACATCCGCTTACAGAATGGTCTTGGGGAGGAGACGAGCCAGTCAAGGTGTGATGTAGCAACGATGAAAAATACAACTTTCCTCTAGTTCCTAAATGCTTTCTCCTCCCCAATTCTACCCACTTCTATCATGATCCTAATTCTACCTTACAAAACTGGGTAGACCAGAGGATGTACACTGGTTCATATAGGAACTGGAAATACAGGGAATCCAGGGCAGATGATCCCTTTAGGACCAGTGGTGTGAGTGGTGATACTGGGAGGGTAGAGGAAGGGTGGGTTGGAAAGGGGAACCGATTATAAGGATCTACATGTGACCTCTTCCCTGGGGGATGGACAACAGAAGAGTGGGTGAGGGGAGACGTCAGACAGTGCAAGATATGACAAAACAATAATTTACAAATTATCAAGAGCTCATGAGGGAGAGGTAGCGGGGAATGAGGGGAAAAATGAGGAGCTGATGCCAGGGGCTTAGGTAGAGAACAAATGTTTTGAGAATGATGAGAGCAATGAATGTACAAATGTACTTTAAGCAATTGATGTATGTACGGATTGTGATAAGAGTTTTATGAGCCCATAATGAAACAATTAAAAACACCCATTTTCTTTCTACTTAAAACAAAAAAAAAAAGAAACAAGAGGTTATGTAGAAGGTTTGTAGATGCTACCTGATACATTTTAGCTCTCACTACAGGCTACATATAATATTCATGCTAATATTGATATTGACATCATTACTACTTTAACTAGTACTACTGTCTCATATTACAAGATGCCACTCAAATGTTACCTCACTCTCCGCTCCCACTCTCCCTTCTCAACAAGAGATTTGTTCACTTATCACAGAATGCCATGACTCATTGTACTAGATGTGCAACCCTTTGGAGTTCCAAAGGGCGCACAAGCAGTTGGAATGTCTTCTCTGCTGCTCTAGGAGTCATGTCATTCATCGTTGTAACTCCAGGAGGCTGCTTGGGCTGCAAAAAGAGGACATTGACGGGTAATGGGCTGTTGTGACCTGGTGCCTGGGACGTGACAAGAAGCCAGTGGAGAGCATTTGAGCGAGGGGCTAATATGACGAGCCGAGTGCTTAAGATCAAGGAGCCATGACTAGTACGGTTGGGCGGCAGCCTTATCCCACTGCACTGGATACAGACTAATCAAATGTAGAAAGAATGAGCGGTATACCCCTTAATTTGGCGCAGCAGGTATGTGAAAAAAAAAAGTATTTGATACAGACAGCCTTGTATTAAATACTTCAGGGTTTTCCTAAAGGTGACTCGCTGTGTCTTTTAGAACACCTTCCCCAAACCACAATAGCCACTGCTGTGAATTTGATGTCCACTCATGGTACTCCCTCCCGCGGGACAGAGCCCGTGGGATTGTCCAGGCTTTAATTCTTGGGGAGCGCAGACCGCCACAACTGTCTTCCCCAGAGCTGTGGAGGCATTGGAAAGCTATGGAGTGCTTTTAATCCCTGTGCCACCAGGACTTCTTACCAATGCCTTTCCAGAAGCTCCCCCAGTGCTGCCATGACCCTTCTGTGAGTGCCGCAGCCCCCCACCCATCCCCTCATCTTGGGTGGAACCGAGGTGGGATTTAAATTCCACTTTTGATAAGGAATCTCCTCTGATTGTGCCCTCCCAAATTCTAGATTGTGCATCCACACGCCCCCCCGCGGGCCTCCTTACTGAGGGATGGGTCCCTTAATGGCATTTTGTCTAAATTTTGTATTAATTCAGTCATGTTTAGTTACTTAAACTGCCTGACCCATTTGATATTTTAGTTTCACAGGTGGCCCCAAACTCTTCCTGTCCCCCAGCCTCAAAGATGTGCTGTCCTTTCCTGTCTCGCTGGTCCTCTGAAGTGGGGGTAAGGGCGGGAGGCAGACAATGGCACCATCCACTCTGCCACTGTCTGGTCTCAGCCACATGGAGGATCCATCCCTGACTTCCTCTGAGCAGAGCTCTTGAGTGTTTGGCTAACTCTCTACTCACTCCAGGACAGTCAGAGAATCCCCTCTTATCAATGCATCTCACTAATCTCTATCACATTGTAATTTTCTGTTCATTCATCCTTCTCCTCTGTCCTCTGCTTCTCAAGGATATAGACTATATCTTTCTCATCATATTTCCACACTCCATCCATCACAGCCCTTGACCCTTACTGAGATTCTAAAAGCGGCTTATTGAAGGGAACTTAAAAGAGAAAAGCATTCGTTTCCTGCAACCATGTGGACAGCCCATCAGGAGCGAGACTGGGAAAGAGGAGAGGGATCTCGAGAAGGAGGCAAGTGTAGTGAGGCCTTCAGGTCAGGAGAGCTTAGATCATCAGGGCAGGGCT